>NC_090241.1:11335000-11465000 GCF_024489055.1 Chanodichthys erythropterus | reverse complement strand
AGTTTACAGTAAACAAAATGTTTTTTTATTTTAACCCTAGTGGATTATTTTAAACTTGTTAATTTGTGTCTGAATAAGATACAGTCTGAACAGATACGCCTTTACTGACTTGTTGCACATTTGTCACACATTAACACAGGTGTAACTAAGTTCTTTCAAATATTTATTGTAATTTTTATTAATATTACGTTTATGTGTTGTATTTAGGAAGTATCAGGGCAGGAATAGACTGTATACCTTCTTTATGTTGCTTATGTTGGCCGGGTGGTAGAGGGAAGCGTTCAGGGTCTGTTCACTGTAACTACAGTGTAAAATCAAGTATGAAATGACATGTTAATGTCAGGACAGAAAGAAGGTGTGTGGTCTGCAGCTTGAAGTATAGGTCTGCAGTTTTCCTTTGAATGATGATATGGTTTTAAGTAACAATAACCTCTGAGCACAGTTATGATAATGGTTGGGTTATGGAGCCAGTGATATTCATTCAGTGGACTGCGACGTGATGAGTGGGTTAAATCTCAGTTCATTGTGAAGAGGGGACAAAATAAGGATATGACCGAACAGTGACCCCATTTCTCTTGAAAATGTCTGTCTGACTCTTTCTCTCCACGTCATATAGAAATACAGTTAGTCTTTGTCCCTGTTTGGTTTGATATGGGGTAACTCATAGCCGACGGGCTTTCTTTATTGCTGTTAAGGTTTCTCCTTAACCTGCTGTAAAAAGAAAAGGCCCATAATGTTTTCTTCATATTAAAGGCTTACAGGCTTGGACACGCACACTAGTTTTAAGAGCTCTGAGTTTCCCCTAAAGGTTCAATAAAGTGCATCTATCTTCCTGTTAATCTGCTGATCAGTATGCCTGTTTGAGTGAAGGATAAGTTCATTGTGTTCTCTAAACATCTTTAATAGCAATAAACCTTGCAGAGCATACTGTAAATGTAGATATATATAATCATTTTAAATGCTTTAAAATATATGATAATAATGCTTATGCATGGCAACAGCGTTTAGATTCTGTATAGGGACAAAAAGTAACACTGGGTTGTGTGATATGGATAATATCTTGATATTTTTCAGCCTTTTGTTGATATTCAGTATTTTGGCTTAGATTATATTAATATTTTGTTGGTTTGTGTTTTGGTTTCTCTAAGAAATGCATAACGCTTGCTATTTTCTGCACCTGCAGTTTGTGTTTTTTGTGTTCTGCGACGTTTCCCTCGGACTTTAATAAGCCCTGTTGTTGCTCACCCAGTTTTGCAGCAACATGGATATCATTAGTAATCCTAGACTGCAAGCTAATGCTTTTTAATCTTAATTTATAACAGGGCAAACAGAGATTGTGTATCATATTTAATGAGAGAAGCAGAAAGCTTATCTGAACAC
Source organism: Chanodichthys erythropterus (assembly GCF_024489055.1). NCBI lineage: Eukaryota > Metazoa > Chordata > Actinopteri > Cypriniformes > Xenocyprididae > Chanodichthys > Chanodichthys erythropterus. The sequence goes on along the minus strand of NC_090241.1, from coordinate 11,463,620 downwards.
ACAACTGAAGCGTGTGAGAGATTATTCTGCTTGAAATACAGGATGAGTACATTTTAAAAAATGTAGGGTACAGAATTAGTTTTTGTCACATCTGCTAATGGCAGGTGATTATAATAATGTAAATATTTCTAATATCAATATATGATTTGCATTTTATTAAACCAAGTGGTTTTCTATTTGATTAGGGATGTACATGAATACTCAAGTACCTGGATATGACGGCGACGATTGATTATGAAATCTATGCTCTATGTCTTTCCAAACCCGCAAGATCTTCGAAACACAAATGAAGATCTTTTTAATGAAATCTGAAAGCTTTCTGAGAGCTGTCCCTCCATTGACAGCTATGCAACTGACACTTTTGATGCTTCAAAAAGTTCATAAAGAGATTGTAAAACTAATACATACAAATTGAGTGGTTTAGTCCAAATTTTCAGAAGTAACTTGTCCACTTTATATGATGAACAGATTGAATTTAGGCTTAAATCACATATAAACATTGCACACATAAACAGACGCTCAATGGAACCTGCTTTAAGCATGAGAACAAACCTCTTGCGGAAGCTCAAATTGCTGCGTAACATGAGAATGAACCTCATTGGTTCTCGCACCTCAAGCAAACATGCTTGAGCTTCCGTTTACCACAGCTGACTTGTGAGTTGATGAATTTATAAATGTGAATAAAAGCCTAAATTCTGTTCATCATATAAAGCAGTTGTCTCTTCAGAAAATTTGGACTAAATCACTCAATTCATATGGATTAGATTTATAATCTCTTTATTAACTTTTTGAAATGTCAAAGTGTCAGTTGTGTAGCTGTCTATGGAGGGAAAACATCAAAAAGATCTTCATTTGTGTTCTGAAGATTAACGAAAGTCTTATGGGTTTGGGTTTTTGGGTGAACTATGCTTTTAAATGCAAAATGAATAATAGGTTGTTTGCAATCACGTGGTTCTGGTGACACGCGAAATACCGGTGGAGGGCAAGCAGTGAAAATTAGAATGGAAGAGATGGAGAAAAGTCCTTTCTGTGCTGATTTAGAAACGTGTAAACGGAAAATCACAACATATGTTGGATGTGATCTTTATGTTATGAAGATGAGCGACTTTTCCACTGAATTGAAAGACTTTCCTTCCATCGAGGATAGATATAGAGAATGTGAAGCTGCCGTCACGCCGTGTTCAGTTCTAGTCTGGGTTTGTTTATATCTCGCTGCCTTTCTGCTAGTGAAGTTAGGACAGTATTTTTGATTTTCTGTCGCGATTGTGAAAAATGTCGCCATTGTGCTGAATCGAGAATTGCAACAGGAGTTCACATCATCGTTCAAAGAAAAAACTGGACGGTGTTATACAATTGTTGCCTTTATACATGGAAAAACAAACTAAGGGAAGCAGGTTGAGGTGGTGACGGGAAGACGCCGTATATCAAATCTAATAATGTCACTGATTTAACCCACTCCCTATCACTCAATAAAATAATCACATAGCTGAATGTTTTTGAAAGTGTTGTCTTTGTTGAATCGACATCTGTCAGCTTTTTAAACATTTATTTATTTGGACATTTTCTACCATATGATGGCTGAAGCAGCAGCGCGTGACACTGTTTCATGGTAACCAGATCAACATTGTGAACGGAATACTACAAAACTGAAGTGAAAACATCAAATTATCATTCAGTGGGATAAAATATCTTATCTTCCCTGCAAACGATACCATGAAGAATGTGGATATTTAACCAAGTCAAAAACAAATGAGGTAAGCTGGTATTCATATTCATTTCAGTATCAGCAGACGCAAAACGGTATTAAAGGCTATAACTTTTAAAGTTAAAAAACGATATAAGTTATAAAAAATGGTATAAGTTATGTAAACGATATAAACACCTTCTGGGTTCTCGATTTTATCGATTTGAGCAACCATAAACGACGCAAAACATACGAATTTTGAGTTTTTGATAGGATTCCTATATAGAAAAATCACTCCCTGCCCTCCAGACTCATTCGCGCTGCTGCTGTTACGTCATGTGCAAACAACCAATTGACAGATTGCTAGATTACCAAAATAATCATTAGTGAGTTGTAATGTTAAGTTTATGTTGTGTATCTATAATCGCATATAGACTTGCACCAGAGAAACATCCTTTGTGTTTGAACCTCCATTTTTGCAGTAGCTCTGTATATTTTTATGGATCACTGTTGAAGAGTAATTAGCTGGTGAAGTGGATTTACTTATTATAGAGTTAATGAAAGTTGTCTTGAGCATTGTAATGTTTGAAGCGAATGTCACGACAAATGTCAGTAAACCTGGAAGATTTTAAAACGAGCGGTTCATTCATAAATCTGTAAGATCTTACTTTCATGCTGTAACAATAAAAACCAGAAAACGGAACACAATTCACTCCTCAGCTTCATGCTGCTATTACTTTCAGATGTTTCTTTTGCGTACACATTGAGGCATTATTGATAATCTAGCAGTGTTTTTTTTTTTTTGTCATATTTTTCATATCATATTTTTATTTTGTCAACATTAATTTTCGCAACAGTGTTTTAATTAAAATATTTTACATTAGTTGGTGATGGTTTGACTTATTTTGAATCACTAATGTCACTTACATCAGTGAGGGTCCTACATTGAAATTTAATCTTCATGTTATGTTGTAGTTTCTAAAAACAAATGTATATATATATTACTGTAATATTACCAAATGTCTTTGTAAAATGTTGAAGTAGTGAGGTTTTCCAGTGTACCTTCTGTTAATCAGAAACATGGCTGTTAATGATTATTTCAGTCATAGTTGTATTTTACACAGAAGTTAACCAGTTTATGTGCACTCTCCACAGTGGAGTATCTTTCTCCACAATGAAGTGTTGTGGATTGAGACACAGGCGTATAATTTGCGACAGACGTTTGCCAAATAAGTGCGTATTAGACAGTTTGAAACTGCGATTGGCAGAAGCAGGAAGATGTGGTTGCGTCTGAAAGTCATTGAGTTTCAGTCTCTTACGTTATAAATAACAAAATCCGTCATCATTGATAGTGCAGCAGTGCCAAAGTCCCCTTTCAGATCTCATCTCAGACTAGTAATAATTCACATTAGGGCTGCAAAATTAATCAAATTTGTAATTGTGATTACAGTTACGGATGCCACAATTATGTCATTCAAAGGTGCAATTACAAAGTCCACTTACATTATTCTGTGTGCTTAAGAAGTTTTTTTTCCCCCATTGTTTTCATTTAGTTTTAGTATAACATTATAATACCATGCATAATTACATTTTTTTTTTTTATTTAAAGAAGGCACCAAATGTATATTTGACATTTGAGGCTTAATGCTATAGAAAAGCAATAAGTTTTTCAGGAAGAGTGTTTTCAGCTTGTTTATTTTAAAATATGCAGTTGCTTCAATGGCATAAAGCTATTCAAAACATCATTCAATGTAAATTGTGATAATCGTAATTAATAATCGCAATTACAATTTCAAGGGAATAATCGACAATTATGATTTTAGTCATAATCGCGCAGCCCTAATTAACATATAATAGTTGGAAAATGAAATTATTTTTATTTCAGCTGGACAGGGAAAATAAAGTGGCCAGAGTTGTTTTGCAAGAGGATAAAAATAAGAAAAGGATGTCCATCAAATTAATGCGTTTCACATTGTGTTGTGTCGGGCACATCCAGTGTACACAACTTTTTTTGATTTTAATGACAACTAGGGCTGTCAAACGATTAATCGCGATTAATCGCATACAAACTGAAAGTTTAAGTTTGCCTAATATATGTGGGTGTATTGTGTGTAATTATTATGTACATATAAATACAAACACATTCATGTATATATTTGAGAATTATTTACAAGTATATGTATTTATTTATATTATATATAAATACAAATATTTTGTACATAAATAACATATTTCTCTTAATTATATACATTAATTTGTGTGTATTTATATATGCATATTACAGTACTCACACATATATTATGCAAACTTAAACTTTTATTTTGTATGCGATTAATCGCGATTAATCTTTTGACAGCCCTAAAGTGAACAAATCATTAGTTTTGCTTTGCATCAATATAACCCAACTGAGTTGTTTTCCTGAAAACTTCAGACGTTATCTGACATTATATACATTATCTGACCTCCCCAGCCACTGGCACTAGCAGGTCCTGCTTGTAGATAAGCAGGTTGAAAGATGTCAGAGCAGAGACAATTTCACTGGTATAGAACTGCCTTTTCTTTGCTGGAACTGGGCATGATTTTCTAAGTCTACTTTAAAAATGCTTAGCTAGAGTGATTCTCAGGGTGGTTACTACAGAGAAAAACACTTTTCTCCTAGATATTACTGCATCCCCATTTGCTTGTACTACACTTGTGCCGATATTCGGTAATGCGATAAATCGCGATAATGAATATGCACGATATTGTAATCGTTGGCACTTCAGAATACCGTAAATAATAATTTATTACCAATTATTAATTTTTTATAAGGCAATTAAGAATACTTTACCCATCAATCGTATAAAATGCACAACACCGCTGTATTCTGCGTCAAAAGGACTCGCGCTCAGAGATGTAAACAATCCCAAAGTGCACGAGAAGCACATGGCGGAACCAGTGAAGGAGACGAGCTGAATGAAAGTGCGCGTTCACTCTCTGACAGCAGAGGGCGCTGATGGAACAGCAGCATGCAGCGGTTACCACGGAAACCGTGCAAAGTAACTGCTAGTGAAGTTTTTAAAATGCTTCAAACAGCCATTCATTTTTTTGTAATCTCAGTGTTGTTCATCACAGCACCAAATACTGAATACTTACAAAAGACTTATAAAAATGTTTAAGTTTGAAAATAAATATGCTTTTATTTTAATCTGGACTACAACATGCCCCAATGATTAGAAATGTTCTGATTATTTGTTATTGTTCAGTAAAACTTTGAAAACATACAGCTTCATTAGTTAACATGTTAATTCATTATCACTAAACTGACAATAAAAATACTTATAAAATATTAATTATTATTAATTAATGTTAATTTCTTAGTTACCATTTAATAACATTACTAAAATCAAAAGAACTTATTTAATGGACCTGAGATGAAACTAAAAATGATCATTTGTGTTTCTAAACTAACATTAACAAAAAATAACACTTTCTGTAACAAATATAGCTATTGCTCAATCTTAGTTAATGCATTAAACAGAGTAAAGTGTTATCTGTTGGTCTTTATAGCCTTCTTTTGCATTTTAATCTGTTTGAAAAATTCATTAAGAGTTGTTTTTGTTTGATTACAAAAAGAGTTCTTAAACCTGTTAAACTATGACAAAAATGGTTTTGCAACTTATTTTAATACCGTGATAATACCGTATACCGTGATAAAAGCTTCATCAATTAATTGCAACATGAAAATTTGATACCGTCACAAGCATAGCTTGTACCTATATGTTTCACAGCACTTGAGAACAATGTTCTTTGGATAGATGAGGCAACACTTCTTGGTTAATCAAACACTGATTTGCTGTGCCAAACTCTTACAGTAAATGTGGTGGAGGAGTATGTTTAGGTCTGCGTCACTGCCTCAGGGCCTGGGCAGCATTACCAGCATTGAATTTCAAAAGCTTACAGTTTTTCTCAGTCGCTTTGGTACATTTCTCAGATCAGAATTGAAATTCTGAAAACTACCTGTTCAATTCTCACATCATTGTCACTTGTGCACATCAAAAAAGCAGTTTCTCATTTCTTTGAACAAGTTGCAAATGATTTGGTACATCCATGCAAATGATTATGTACAATTCTCTGTTGTTTCCTACATTATCAGTTGCTTATGTCATGTTGATCCAAATGTATTATATTGGGTCTCTGTTGAATAGTCTAACCCCCCACAACATTTAGGCACAAGCTCATAGCATAAGTCTTTACATGCAAAATGGTTGAACAAGTTATCATAATATGTCAAGCATATTTCTATACTTTCTATATTTCCATTAGACTTTTTTCTAAATCTGTCCTGAATTGGTAAATTGATCCCAGGTGAATCTTGACGACATGACATGACTCAATAACGACATGACTCAATGACATGTTCTGTCAATAAAATACAGTACAAACAGTAAGAGGGTAAATTTGAATCTTTTCCATTCTCTTGCAATTACACTCACACATACACTAAGATGTAACTTATAATTGACAATAATTGTCATCAAAACTTTAGCCATAGTTTCCATCAGAACGTCCCTCCAGAGTAAACGTTATTTTGAGAACATGACTAAACAATTTGACTGTCTTATCCGTACATAATGACACAAGGACTTGTCATTCTGATGGCACTGACATGTTCATTGACACAGATATTTACTTTTGAGAGATGAACTAAGGATTTTGAGTAAGAGAGTGGCTTTTGCAGGTTATCCATGGTGTTTTGCTATTTGTACAAATTGTTTTGAGAAATGCACTTACTGTTTTGCAAATTGTGAGTTTGATTCGAGAAATGTACCAAAGCGACTGAGAAAAACTGTAAATATGTGGAAATTTAAAATGATGTCTTTTGATACGATGCATTATGCACTGGTGCAATTTATTGATTTTTTTTTTTTTATCAACATGAAAACTTATAAATTGTCAACCAAGAGCTAGGTTGACAACATGCAGCATGTAGCATCAAATGACTGATGATGTGGAGTCCAAATCCCCATTCACATTTGTGTCTTAGTCAAACCTTTTTCATGTTTGGCAAGAATACCAAAAGCTGAAAAGAGCACATTGTGAAATGTTATAGTTGTTTCTTCAGAGTAAAAGTGTGAACTTTAGATTTATGCCACGCTAAAACAGTCATATGACGGCATATGTTATTTGTGTCTAGTATAGTTTAGAAACCCGGCTTTCAGTGCAGCGTGACTTGTCTTGCTTAACTGTAGGTTATTAGTGGACACTGCGAGGAACCCCATTTTAATCAATATGATTAGGGATGGGCATTTTTCCAAAATATTATATTCGAATATTTGGGCTCGTAAAAAAACGAATATTCGAATATTCGTTCATTTAAATGAGGTTAAACGAGAAAGATGTTATTGTTTATATTTTGTAACCATTTCTGAACAAGCTTACGATTAGGCAATATACAAAACTTTTAGTTCAAAGCATTAAACAATAAACAGAAAATATTAAGAACAAAAGCATATCAAGCAGAGCGAGCAGGAAAAATACTAATAAAGCAGACAGCGCCAATTATTGTACAAAACGTACATAATACACTTGAGTCAATATTTGGTTATCGTGTTTATATTGTTTCACATGTTCATGTTGAGAAAAACAATAATATCCACATGCTCGGGTCAGAAAACGAGCCGTGCTGACAGACGTTGCAGAGACACAAAGATATTAATAGCCTACATAACCGTGTGCTAAGCTAAGTTTCTAACAGAAGCACTTTGTTTTCTGTTCGTAAATATATCTCCCTCGACGAAACTTAAAGGAAGCATATGTCTCAAAATCATTTTGATATCAGATAAGTTATCATCTTGGCTCACTCGGGGATAACTTACAGTTGCGCTTGCCTGTCGTGAATGCAGTGATGGACAGCTGTCTTTCCTCACTCGACGGGTATTTAGATTTCATGTGCTTTCTCATTATGGTGTTGATATTATGATAACTCGGTTTCATTAATTAATTTGATCAAAAGTAATTCCATATTGTAAGATCATTTTCATCTAAGTAATTCCAAACTTTGTGAGGCAGACATTATGTGATGATCAAATAAAATAAACTTGTTAAACACGCTCCACAGCGCCACCCGGTGCATTTAGTTATAACTGCGAGTTTTAGTGCTTAGGATTTACCATGGATTTACTGCATTTATGGCCAGCAAAGCAACATAGTAAAATTCGAATAGCATTTTTATTATATTTGACATATTTTATTAATTACAGAATGAATATTCGAATATTCAACTATTTGTGCACATCCCTAAATATGATCAAATAATTTTACATGAATGCAAGTGGAAATATGTCATCATCTGAGACAGCAAAGAGTACGTTAGCCAGTCAAACAATGAGGTTTCTTCTTACTTCTAACAAAGAATGGTCTCTGCTTCTAATAAATCAGACTACTACTACTACTACTTCTACTACTTTGTGCGTATTCAACATAGTTATGATGCAATGTGCTTCTAAAAACGCAAACAGTTTAGAAGAAGAACAACGTAGGGATGAAACACACTCTGTAGAGTGTTTGTCCGTTTAGGGCTGCTGTAGAAACATGTCGGCGCAAAATGACGACTTGACATAGAGAGGGGATCCGTGGTGTATGTAGATAGAAATAAATCATTCTAGGGTAATAAAAACATAATGGTTCATTATGTAAGGTCTTTATATACCACTGAAAACATAGTTATGTATATTATATTGCATTTCTGTCAATAGATCCTCCCAAATTTTACACATTGCACCTTTAAAGGGATAGTTCACCCAAAAATGAAAATGTGATGTTTATCTGCTTACCCCCAGCGCATCCAAGATGTAGGTGACCTTTTTTCTTCAGTAGAACACACTTGATGATTTTTAACTGCTGCCGTCTGTCAGTCGTATAATAAGAGTGAATGGGAACTCGAACAATAATAGTCGAAAACCCTTCCATAGACAAATCCAAATTAAACCCTGCGGCTCATGACGGCACATTGATGTCCTAAGACACGAAACGATCGGTTTGTGCAAGAAACTGAACAGTATTCATATAATTTTTTTTACCTCCAAAATACCACTATGTCCAACTGCGCTCAGCACTTGTTTAGTGAGGTCTGATCGAGCTCTGACAACGACAGTGATGTCTCACACTCAACGACATCACTGTCATTGTCAGACCTCACTAAACGAGTGCTGAACGCAGTTGGACATAGTGGTGTTTTAGAGGTAAAACATAATATAAATACTGTTCTGTTTCTTGCACAAACCGATCGTTTCGTGTCTCAGGACATCAATGTGTTGTCACGAGCCGCAGGGTTTAATTTGCGTTTGTCTATGGAAGTGTTTTCGACTCTTATTGTTCGAGTTCCCATTCACTCCCATTATTTGACTGACAGACGGCAACGGTTGGAGTTAAAAATAGACCTAATAATAAACCATTTTCTCTACCTCTAAAGTTCCTAATTACCGCAATTGCTATTGCATCATATTTAGCAATTTACCATATTATGCAATTAGAGCAAATTTAAGATGAATATGAGGACCAAAGACTTTATCCATCACAGATAATTTCAGATTTCCTGTGCAAGATTAACTATAATGTAATTAATCAAACAAATGTTGGTAATGTTTTTTTTCATCATTTACTCATATTGTTTCAAATCTAAATTACATTCTTTGTAGCAGTGATATTTTATATTATACTATTAGAAAAGTTCACATATCAAGTCACAAGACCTGTCCACATGACTTTAAATTACTAGCACTGAGTTAAATGAGTCATAGTGTCTCATATTTACTAGAAATGCTGTTTATGGGCATTCTGTTGTATCTATGTCTTGTTGGCATTGGTCCTTCAACAAAAGACTTAGGGGGCTTTCACACTGGGCTCGTTTGCCGCGGTCCGAACCCAGGCGCGATTGTTCCCGGTGCGGTCTGGTTTTACACTCAAATTGATTCTATCAAACCCTGGAGCGTTTGCGTTCATCTTACGTCATCACAGACGTGCACGGCGCATGACAGAAAACAGAACGTGGGTCAGTAAATTGTGTTTTTTATTAATGTGGTGCTGTTATGTGCAGCAGAGTAAACAAAACTTGTGTTTACTGTATGTGCGCTGCCTGTAGATGGTTTTCCGCAGTTTGCAAGCAGCCTATTTTGAGGAGACAGCTGATTACCATTCATTTGCCACTCTGATGTACTGGCAAAATGCGAATACACTGCAGGCTCACTCCTGCTCGAATCCAAGGTAAATCATCAACACTGTCATCTCTTATATGTGTTTTATTTAAGCAAATACTAAATTACAATCGGTGAAAATGCATGCGCAGGTTACTTTACTTCCTGAACAAGTGCGCACCCAAGTCTGTGTTTCTTTCATATTCATGTGAACCGCGGCACAGTTCAAGTGCAACCAAACTCAGACCACCTCCTTCTCGGGATCGGTACCCCGGTGGGCACCCAGGTTCGCATGACAGCTTTCACATTAGTGATTTTTCATGCGAACCGCACCCCGTTTCAAACTAAACTGCCAGTGTGAAAGCCCCCTTATTGGTCATTGGACCTGCTTCAAATTTTTCAGTATATACTGTGTGGACAATAATGCATTTTGACATATCAATGTTGCAAATTTACGTTTCCTCCTTGTGAATAAGCCAAGTTTCCAAAGAAGTATTACGCAATATGTAATTGCACTATCCAGTGATTTATTTTTATTTCTTTTTTAGTGTGGTCCAGTAAGTGACTGATTTCAGTTTATCAATGAGTGAAAATATGTTTGGGAATGGAATAATAATGTACTTTTTGCAGCATACTGCACAATATACACTGTATACTGCCTACGGTTTTTCTTAAATAATATGAGATGTGGCATATAACAAACCTTACAAACAGCAATATATACTAGATTGTTTTCACATGACTTTACTATTGTTGATGTTTAGTTTAGCAAGTGACGTCTAGTCTAGAAAATAAAAAGGTTTATATGTTTAAAGGTTTATCTAATTTTGCAGTAAACGTTTGGTCTAATCAAATAAGGTTTCAGCAACTTTAGTTTGGAAATTTATTAGCACTTTACCTGTGTACATGTGCAAGTACAAACAAGTTCATGTCAGTTTGAGGTTTTGACGTTTCAAACACTTCTGTGTGCTTTCAAATGCTCCCGTGTGTTGATCATTGTAGCCAATCACGAACATATCTGATGAGCGCATAAACAAAAATGACTTGATATCGCGGTCAGTTTGTCAACACTACATAGCCCTGAAATTGATTAGCATACAGAAGTAAGCAAATAGTCTTGAAATTAAATTGCATTTAATTAATTGATTTATTTATTTATTAATGCGTAGGCATATTTTCACATCATGCAAAATTATTAATTGCATATAATAAGTGGGAAAATACTAAATTTTGCTCTCATTTGTGCAAAAACTGTACCAAAATACTGCAGAGTTTGATTGGACTGTGAATTCAACAACAAAAGATATGGGATTTGATTTATCCTCCCTGTTGATAAGCCTAATTATTTTGATATCCTAAATGCATGATTATATGAGTTAGTTGCTTTTTTTTTTTTATTACTGGCATTTAGCTTCTTTTTTTTTTTTTTTCCTTTTGTTCTTATCAGAACAGACCTGAGATTCATCACTTGTAAACCTATGTCGTAAACTGTAATCAACTGCAACATCAACCACAATGTCGTAACATCTGTTAACCAATAGTTTCACTTAGTTTATAGCCCAAGGGGAAGCTCCCACGGTGATGGCACATCATTTGCGTCACATTGTATGAATGAGTCTAAATAACAGGAAATCCCTTCTGTCAACCAATATGCCACTACACTTGGAATCCACTGATATGATGAAAGTCTTCAGTGGAAAACCAATCCCACATGCTAAATTTAAACCTTCTGCAATGACCTACATACATGCAAACTTTGACAAACACTTTGATTTAATAAACACAGTGTGGAAAATTTCTACTTTATCTGTTGCTGAAAGCAGAACATTTAGAAACATCCTGGAACAATACTACAAGAGTACACTGTAAAACCAGATCCTCTTAATGTGAACTGATCAAGGTTTAAGTTGTTTAATCACTCTGTGTTTTGGCTTGAAATGAGTGCTGTTGGCATGAGCTGGGCTGTGTTCAGTCACGCCATGAACGCAACACGCCACAGCCTGCATTCAGCGCTGTGAAAACCGAGCTGTGCCGAGAACATTTTGGACACAATCGCAGCCATTTTTCCAAATTTCACTTCACACTTTATAATTATCCATATGCCATGAAAAATATTTCAATAATGACATTGTGTAGGAGCTTTACCGGAGAGTGAATCAAGTGCCAAATGAATGTTGCACATCAGAGACGCGCAGCTCTTGCATAACTTGTTTGCACAACTTATTACATGACTTACAGGACTGCTGGTAATTAGTGGAGCCTTTTTAATTTTTTTCCACGGAAATCTCTAATGTTAGTCGTGGTTTCCTGTTGCAAAAACCATTCAGATCTTCTGATTTTTGCAATAAAATAGGCTGCAGTATTTCAATATGTAAATCTTTTATGATTTTTAAAAAATATATATTTTATTATTGGCTCAGTGGAGGACATAGATGCTGAAAATAAATGTATTATGTAAATATTGGTCGATTTTTTAAAAAAATCCAATGTATGTACAGTAGGAGAGATCCAGAGATGGGTCAAGATGGTCAGTGAAGCGGAGTATCTTTAGCATTGTTTTAGCAGCAGTACTTAAAAAGGGATCAATTTGGATACACAACTTCTTGGAGAGGGATTTTAGCATGCAACAGTAGCACATTAAAACAATCTCTGAGAAGTTGTATATGTAAATTCACCCCTTCATACTGCAGACATGTGCAAATGGATGTCTCTCTTTTTTTTTTTTTTTTTTTGTGGTGGTGGTGTTTTCTTTTTCGTCTTGCGCCATGAACTTTGAAGATAAAATATAAAGTTTAAAATTGTAGAAAAGGCCTTTGTAGACCTACTGCGTTCTTCTCCATTGTGTTGTGCTCCATCCAGCTTTCTATGAACACATTTTCGTTTTTTAGTTTAGATATCACCAAATCGAAAATGCAGTTTTGCACATCTCTAGAAGAATCCTGCAGCCCATCGCTCAACTCTCATTGCATAAGGCAGCTCAGATGAGTTGAGACTGTGTGGACTGCAGGTGAGTGACGTCTGGGGGCACTTTGGTCTGTCTACATCCTCTATTTAAATGTGTTCTGGTTCCAGTTTTATTGAATCATCTCTGTCTGGCTGCTCTTAGTGGACAGACCTGATGATTGGGTCTTTATCCATGAAAAATTGTGTGTGTCTGTGGGGTGTATGTTGTTCTATATGATATTCCAGGAAACATCTATATGATATTGCAGGGAGTGTTTTCCATACCACCATGATCACCCTTTGAAACTTTCTGTCTTGCCTTGATCATTCATTTCATTTGTTAAATTTGCATGCTTAAACAATGACAAATAATACAAAAGTTAAATAATAAACAGTAGTCTTTCTAGTCTGCCTCTGGTTTAAACCCTCTACAATGTGAGTAAAGCACTCGCATATGCGGCTAAATCTTCTCGACTAAATAATGTCTATCATTACCGATGGACTAATAAATTCTTAGATTTTATTCGCCAATGTGTGTGTTAGAGGCTAAGCATAAATTTAGCATAGATATATTTTCACTGGCTGATCACTCTGACTGAGCGCTTGAGTTTCGCTCTCCAGCAAGCGATCTGTACTATTTCAGTTCAGCTCAGTGGATGCGCACATACCTGTATTTGACGTATACCGCAAACTCTAGTGTGAAGGTGCACGACTTGCTGCCGCTTTGCTGAGAGCACTGTGTTTCTCACTAACACGCAAAGAGAGAGAGTGAGAGTCTTAAGGCAGGAACACACCAAGCCGACGGTCGGCCGCCGCTCAGTATTTGTTCGTCGGCCGACTAAGTTTTCTCAGTGTGTTCCGCACCGTCGGCTGAAGTTGGTCCTCGTTGGCTTTTTTTCGGCCGATTCGACATGTTGAGTCGGCGTTGGAGCTCGTCGGTCCGTCGGGCCATCTGATCATTCTGATTGGCTCTTCAGCTACTGCCACCTGCTGGTACAGAAAGGCATTTCATCTTACGCAGGCGCAGAACGGACGTGCTACTTGGCTGTCGAGCGTTGGTTTGGTGTGTCAGGGCAACTTTGGACCCAGACGCTGCTGACGTGAGCCAACCCCGCAGTCTGCTTTCGTTGCCACTAATTCGTCGGCGTTGGCTTGGTGTGTACCTGCCTTTACATACCAGGCAGAATCGACATTTTCATTTTTGGGTGAACTATGACTTTAAGCACCACCACCAGTCCTAAGTTTAGTTAAAATGACAAATATGTATTCATTAGTGCTGTCAAACTTAAACATGTGATTCCATTTTTCCAGTTTAACAGATTAAAAATATTTAACGCAATTAATGCAGCATCTGTTTTTTTTTTTTTCTGTCATCCTTTGTCTAGCATTACAGTATATGATCACGCTCATATTCATGCAAGTGCTTTTATACCATTTTAAGAGAAAATGCCAAAAGAGAAAAAGAGAACACACTGTCTGTGAATGTCCTGTCACACACACGATGCACAGAAAGAGAATCGAGTTCTGTCAAGCTTCAATGAACAATAACACACAATAATGCCATAAATGTCCGTTTTGTCGAGTATCCTCATAAGAGCAGCCTTGAAAGAGTTAAATAAAGTCTTAAACGAAAGTAAAGAGTTGTGAGAAAGTGGGACGCATGTGAGAGCCGTGTCACGTGCAGCAGCGGCAGCTCTTAAAGTGACAGCAAACAAAGTCCTTGAAGATAAAGAACAAAGGAAACAGAAAATTACTCACTGCTCTTGACTAAAGAACATTTGTAGCTTTAATAAGGATTTATCTAGATTTAATTTAGGCTATAAATCATGCAGTACAGACTGTTTGGTAACTTTATTCAATTTCTGTATTTTTCCTATCTGTTAGACAGGTAGGAAGGGCACAGGTAAATATGACATTTATTATGGGTTTATGTGAAGATTGTTCTAAATTCACTTAGATTAAAAGTTAAATTTTTGAAGCCTAATAAATGTAAAAAAAAAAAAAAAAAAAAAAAAAATGGTAGCTTTCAATGATACTGTAATGTTGAATGGCTATAATTCATGTTTAAAATTGGGGAAAAAATCAATTTCATCCAGACATCTTATTAGTATCAGTGATACTGGCCTTCATTCATAATAAGATGCCATTAAACAAGTATTTAAAATATACTGTCTGTCTTGTTTCTTTATGTTTTAATTTGGAGATTAACTGTGAAATTGTTGTATTTTATAAAATATATTAAAAATGTTTAAAAACGTAAGTATTTTTAATTGCGATTAATCACGATTTAATCACAGAAAAAATGTTTGATTAATCGAGCTATTTTTTTTTTGAATTTTTATCGATTGACAGCACTATTAGTCATACACGGTTACCGAGTTTTAGTTATAATTATTAAAGTTCTATCATTCAATAGTGCTTGATTATCATAATATAATGCTTGATTGACTGATATCAAGAGTGTACATTCAGATATTTAAAAAAGCTGTGCCATTTTACAAAGATAAGCTGATTTGGTGGAATCATATATATGTATATAGTATGTAGCCATTTGTGTACACATATATATGCATACACACACACACACAGATAAAATAGTATATCAGTCTGGCAAGTAATCTAAAAAAAATACTAGCCAATGGCAATTCTATTGCCTTGGGTGTGCGTAGGGTTGGGTCTAAACCTCTTTTGAGATTCTCCGTGCATAAACAGACATGATGCTGATCTCTGTCACCCTCTGCTGTTGAAAAGACACATCTGCTGGTCGATTCACTGCAGTGTTCATAAATAATATAATATTTCATGTAATATATTTTGTTTGATTCTTTCTGCAGCTCTGTTCTGTAACTG
The DNA here is from genome assembly GCF_024489055.1 of Chanodichthys erythropterus. Taxonomy (NCBI): domain Eukaryota; kingdom Metazoa; phylum Chordata; class Actinopteri; order Cypriniformes; family Xenocyprididae; genus Chanodichthys; species Chanodichthys erythropterus. Next base: position 11,447,969 of record NC_090241.1, on the reverse strand, counting down.
CACCACACCACACTGTGAGAAGGATGGTTTTAAGTGCGAGACCAACGGGGCGTGCGTGGCCTCCACCTCTGTTCTTGAAGGAAAGGAGCAGCATGTGCGGCTCTGCATTCAGAAAGAGAAGCTGGTTCCTCCTGGCCAGCCGTTCTACTGCCTCAGCGCAGAGGGTCTGATGAACACACACTGTTGCTACTCGGATTACTGCAACAGCATTGACCTCAGGCTACCAACCGGTGAGCATCAATACACTACACTACATCAGCTGTAATCAATGCCAAAAACAACTAGCAAATTGCAGATGTCATCAAACTAATGCATCGTGTCCTCTGTCAGTGACAAACGGTCCGGGCGCAGGCCAGGACTGGGGGCCGGTGGAGCTCACTGCAGTGGTGGCGGGTCCAGTCTTTGTGCTGTGTGTGCTGGTTCTGCTGGGTCTCTTCCTCTTCCAGCACCACCAGCGTGCCTACGGCCACCGGCAGAGGCTGGAGGTGGAGGACCCCAGCACTGAACATATGTTCCTGGCCAAGGACAAGACCTTACAGGATCTCATCTACGACCTCTCCACCTCAGGGTCTGGGTCAGGTTAGTATCGCAGGAGAAAGTTTGCAGGATTTATTTATGCATGTATGCAACAGTGTTAGTTATATTATAATTTTAATTCATATTTAGAATTAGATTTCATGATATTTTAATTATATTTTCAGTTTTAATTTAAAATTTTTTTGTGACTTTTCATTTAGTTATTTATTACTATTAAAAAAATTAACATTTTTATTTCTGTTTAGATTTTTTTTTTTTTTAGTTAGTTAGTTTTTATTTAGTTAGTAATTTAGGCTTAAGCTAGTCCCAGAATAAAATGCATGTTTAACTGAAAGCAACATGCACTGACATATCTTAAAATATGATTTTGCCATTTTGTCTCAAAGATGCACACCAGTAATGTTTTTTTCTAAGGCATGTTTATAAAAGCAACTTAAATGTCCAAAATGAACTAGGGCCTGGCTTAATCTAAGCCTTGCCTCTGAACAGGCCTTAGTGCTTCAATTTAAACTTATTTCAGTTAGTTGCCAAGGCAACATTTTTCTAGTTTTTTTTTTATTTTTATTTTTTTTATTATTATTATAGTTATTTATTTTTTATTTTATTTCAGCTTTATTTCAATTTGCAAACTGAAAATAGCCCTGTTGTGACATGCATAAATAACCTTTTCGTTTTCAGTGCTTAATGTAGCTTAAAGCCCATCTTTCAAGTTGAAGATCACTGTGAATGAACGTGTAGATAAAGTGTAGGAACTCGACTTGCGTGAAGAAATTAATCATAAATGTGTATTAAAAAAGTTTTTTTTTTTTTAAAAATTGTGAGTAAAATTACTTCCGCTGTGAAAAACACTCTGATCGGAAGTGACGCAACGGCAGGTAAATCTCTTCGTAATGGAGTCAGACAGTGAAGAGGTTGCAGTAGGGGTAAATGTCAACTCTTACGATGGTCCATTACCGTATAATTACGAGCCCCCTAGGCGAGAGGGGTCAGGCAGAGTTAAGGGGAAGGGTAAATGGACAGAGGAGAGAGATAGAGTTGTGGTGTGAGAATCATTGGAGAGTTGGGCAGGTGTCTTGGTGAGTGACCACAGGCTATAGCTAATTGTGGCTAACGTTGTCTCCATGTTTATCACATTGCAGTATCTTTAATAAATCATATTTAGCAATATTGCTGTCGACTTTGTTTTTCAAGTATCCATGTAGATTGTCACCATCTATGGCAGCAACATGCGTCTTAAAATAATAAATTTAGATCCCAGATTTTAAATGAATGCTGTACGCTATAGCTTACATCTGTGGCGGTCTGGAAATTAAAGTAAGTACTACATGTCGTTTCTTTCAAGGTCTTACACCAACCACTAGAGCTACAAGGAAGGAAGGAAGGAAGGAAGGAGAGTGAGTTTATCTTGGCACATTTAACAGGTGCTTGTGTGGTAGATGTGAGGCTATGCCATCAGCAGAGTGTGTGCTGTAGGGAGGTCGATGCCTATTGGTCCCTTGTCCAAAACTTAGATCCCCCAGAAGACATTACCTGCCTCACACTCCATCCAGGGTTTGAAGCATCCTGTCTGAATCCTTTTGTGCTGAAGATAGCATACATGAACTTCAGACAGGAGCATGGCCCTCTCCAAGCCAGCAGACAAGAGTAGGTTTTGAGCAAAAATTATTTCACACTGCAGTTCAAAGAAACAGCTTTTCTACACCAAAATAGTAAATCCTGTTATGCAGGTTTTTAAACTCAGTGGTTTCCATATACTTACTATAAAAACAACTTTGGTGTTGTGTAGAACAGTAGAATATCAGCCAACAGGACATGCAATATTTACAATTGGAATTGTTTACTATGAAAACATGGTATGATCAAAATGTAATTATGTCCCAATCTCCACCACAGGCAGTTCCGATACACAGCATACAGGCAGGTTGTCCGCTGGGCGTACGGAATACTAGGCAGGAACATTAGGAAAGCCATACCTTCATGTGTTGTGTCAGCAATAAGGAGGCAGTTTGCAGAGGAGGGACAAACATACAAAGGTTTCCAGTGGCCACACTTGGAAGATGATTAATAAATACATTGAAACAAACTGTACTGGTAAAATTTTTCTTTTATATGTTAAAACATGAGTGTCGTGCGAGATGGAGGCTGACTGCCTCATCCTTGGCAACCTTCTGGAGGGAAGAGGTGAGGGGGCCTGTGGTGACTTGCAGTATTCCTCTACCAGAGAGACCATAAGATTTATTGCGTGTCCTTAAGGAGAGAAATGTTTAGAACACATTTAGTAAAATGGTTGACTCGCATAAAAAAAAAAAAAGATTCACATAAAAAAGATATTGAAAAACTAAGTGAAACTACTAACCGTAAGATGGTTTCTCCTTGATGGGGTGGACTACCCAGCCACCTTTCCGAAACCGCGGGTAGCGAACGGCGTAGCGTGCCTCACCCTCACTGGTTCGAGCTACATCTCTGTTGCCATTACTATTGACATGTAGGGCTGCTAAAAGAAGTCTGTACGAGATAAGTAAATAAAACATTAGGTCTCCAAAGCTAACCCAATGCAGTGAAATGCAACAGAAATACATGACATTAATGTTTTCAGTTCAAATGGGTCTAAGACAATGACTCATCTTTGCAATTATTTTTTGGCAAACAATATGTAATGCTGTTATCAATCTATAACATTTTGGTCTGCTATACAAGACTGCATTAGTTTTTAGCCATATTCATTCTGTCATCATTTACATGCTACAAATGTACAAATGTATTGCAATATCCAGAAATTGAAAAAAAAAAAAATAATAATAATAATTTTATTAGTATCAATACTTTAACACTACTATAATACTATACTATAATACTATAACACTACCTGCTGTACATCCCAAGAAAAGAAAAGCCAGTGTGTTTGGGAGCAAAGTGCAGAATGAGGGAATGGTAGGCCTCCAGGGAGAATGTCTGATGCTGAGGTGACAATTGTCGAATATCCTTTACCAGTGCTTTCCTGGCGATCCTGAATAAAACATATTCTGTCATATAGTCTGTCGCATTTCATAATACAAGTCATTTTTAGTACACACTATTGATAAAACCAAACTAAACTTAACAAGCACTGAAAAAAAGTTTAGCCTCAAAACATTTGACATCTTTTAACATAGGCTATTATGTTGTACCTGGTTCCAGCCACTCCTTGTCTCTTGCCTCTCCTTCCAACGGTGGATGTGCGCAGCTGGTAAATGCAGGAGTGCTGTGTCCTGTACATGATTTATCATACTCTGCCATTTTGCCTCCATCTCGTCTGGATCTCCTGTAGGGGTGGAAGCTGCGGTCCAGTAAAGATGGTTGATAATGGCTGGCCTCCACATCCTTCAGATCCCTCTCTTTTGCAGCAGCATCCAGTGCTTTCTGTATACCTGTTCCAGAGCAGACAAACAGAGCAGAGCAGAGCAAACTAAACCCACATCACAATACATACTTTTCCCAATATGCCAGACATCAAAGAAATGCTTCACGTACCCACTTGGCCACCTAAAACACAAATTGATTTTATAGAATTTAGAATTTATTTTGAGTGATACTGTGCCTGTCAATGCTGATCAGCTTTAGATCTCTCCTAGCATCATTACCTGCCGATTTCTGTCTGTTATCAGAGCAGACACTTGCATGTCTTGGTCCATCAGGAACTGCATAATCCGCTTTAGTCCCTCTAGCTCACACCAAGAGCTGCTTGGGACTTCTGAGCTCTGTAAAACCAACTGATTATTACTGAACAGTAACAGTAATATCGGTAACTAAATCAGACACAAGATTTCTGTGTGACATCAACTTACTTGGACAAGCTGAACATCCAAAACTTTGTTAATTCGATCCTCAATCAAGGAGTAGCTACCATATTTTGCACAGCGTCCAGGAGAATCTGATCTAAGAACATCAAAAACAGTTACATTTAGAGGTTAATGCAAAAACACACTGACCTGTTCTACATCTGTGACGTGAGCTGGACCATTCTACACTGAAAAAAATCTCTAGTTGCGCATGATTGAATTATGTATTCTTAAAATGATTTTTCTTAAAATTTTGGATTTACATTATTTAAAATTCTTAAAATGAAATGAATTTTAATTTATGTTCGTTTTATTTTATGAAAACATAATTTAATTATGTGCAACCGATGTCCAGAAATGATTTTTTTCAGTGTACCTGCAGTCACCAGACAGGATCAATCCACCCCCAGTCTCCAACTCCCTGATGATCCCCTCTGCTCATTCCTCCAGGCCTGCACGATGGTAGGGATAGTGTAATAGCGCTGATGCCGGAAAAAAGTGCCGGGACTTATGCACTGCAGTCCAAACAGCATCCTGATTGTCTGAGTAGCCATGCAACCTGAGAAGTGGATGGCACCGCTGAGTAAAAGGTTGCAGGCAGGCATGTTTCGATGCACCTTTTCTTGGTTTTGCCAGTAACGCTCATAACCACAAGTTCTGCAGGCCTGAAAGATGAGAGAAGATTCAATACTCAAGCAGCTTTAAGATGAGCCAGTAAAAAAACTGTATAGTTAAGACACAAATAATTAATATACATACTGTGCATTCACAGACTATAATTCAGCTCCTCATAGACAGTTGACAAATAAGATATTACCTGCTTGACTTTTATAAATGTTCCCAGCAACTGCCTCTGGCAAACAATGAACTTGTCAACAGCACTGAAAACAAGAAAAGGAAAACGCACATTAATTCTGACTCTGACATTTTTTGATACACAATCAGAAACAGTTTCTATTAATAAAAAGGTTTTTACTTTGGGTCACTGAGAGATTCCAGCTCTTCTGGTTCCTCCTCAGAGGGCTCACTCAAAATCTCCTCTCCTGGACTCCATGACATATCACCAGAATGGTTGATGATATCAGAAAATGAACATTCATCATCACTTTGTTCAGGACTGGCCAGTGGAGTTGATCTGTGATGCTCAAACCTTTCGGTTTGAGTCCCCACATCCACCATCTGAGGCTTTACCTGAACAGCTTAAGCCGGGGACACACCTAACGATTAAGTTAGCTGAAACATTCTAAGACTGAACTGAACACACATACCGATTGTTTCCTTCGACTGGAGCCGATTTATGTACTCACACATGGAATTTGAACACCGACTGTAATCGCAGACTGAACGCAACTGGCTCTGACTGGACGTGTTTGAGCACGATCAGTCATAAATATCAATTTACATTCATAATCGGCCTTACAATCGTTAAGTGTGTGCGCAGCTTTAGATGAAAGAGATTCATCTTAATAATTGTTCACCATGGTACATTTATTGGTAACAACACATGCACTATCTAATGCAACCCAGTACAAAATATATTTTTCTAATTTTTAATGTTTACTGTCTGAAAAGTGGAAATTACAAAATAGTAACCATGGCGATCATAACATTTTTGACATGTTATCTTTATTTGTGATTGTATATAGCATGTATGGTGAATGCTAGATATAAGCTAACTACCTTATGAACGATGTAAACATCTTATGCTGCATTGTGATCCACGATGGACCACTTCTGGCTCAGGGTCCATTGTTGAGATGTCTCCATCTCCAGGATCTGAAGTGGCAGTTGCACCCGCCCCGTCTTTGCTGGCAGCACTCTCTTCCAAAATCTGAAAACAGACCAAAATCACAACTTTGAACTTTAAAAAATGTAGTCCTTTCATCCCCCATTCATGCATTATTTAAATGACTTCCATCGCATGTGCCCTGTTGATACCAGCTTCGATTAGTCAAAGAAAACCAAGGCAACTCCGATGTAACTATGAAAACTAATATTGTAAAGAATTACTTGGATGCGTTTTGGAGACGGTGAAAAGTGCGCGCGCGCGACCAGTGGCTCTCTCGTTCTTTCGCGCCCTGTCACACGCGCAGCAGTTCATCTACATTACTCACCGGTCAAAGACTTTGGCTTGGACAAAAAATAATTTGGCGGGCGCTAAAACAAGTTAAATGCAGGAAAATTCATGCGTGAATTTGACCGAGTAGTAATATGCGAATGCGACCACATAAAATTTTAACTCGCACATTCTCAGAAAATGGAAACTTGTTTTATTAGCGCAATAAAATAAGTGTCAGACGAGGCTCATTTGCAGCCTCACGGGGTGTAACAAGATTAAGCTGAGGCGGGCTTTTGTGCCTTCATGGTGCTAACGTTAAATTCTCAAAGTCATGCCAAGACGAATCCATTATAACGTCAAGAAAAATACATTTGCAGAAATTACATGCAGACTCAGAGCTACATTTCGATGAAACAATTTGTATATGGTATTATAAGACTTACTGTGCAAAGCTCCCGTTTTCGAGGCGCAGATTCTCTGCTCCCGCCAGATTTTGCAGGTGGACTTGCATGCGCCGATGGCAGTGCTCCATTTGCCAGCCTAACCCACTCTTTTCGTCGAAATCCCATACGGAATTCCATAAGATCTCCTTGGTTGTAGCTGTCCGGTGTGAAGTGCTTTTCAACATACCACCGTGTGTCTTGTCACTGAGGAGGCAGCGAAATTGCTTCTCTTTGCCTGGACGAAACGTATCCAAGCACGGAAATCTTTGTTTCTCTTGTTTGGAAATCGGTGGACCCGATGGCCAGACAAGTTGGAGTTGTTGCATCCAAAACAAACACAAGAATTCACCATTGGGACAACTCAAACTAACGATAACGACAATCTCTATTCTCTGTCTCCGCCTCTCAGACTACATAAACCCACACTGAGAACGATGGCGGCAGCGGCGCCTGTGTTTGCCTGTCCTTACGTCATATGACGCGTTCTCTGGGAAAGGGCGGTTTTTTGGAGCGTAGCTTAGAATAGGCACACTTTTTTCTTAATTTCTGTCCGTGGGTGTTGTAAAACATATGTATTCTTATGTATATCTTTTTAAATTTACATTTTCATACAATATTGTGTATATATTAAAGTATAAAATTAACTTGAAAGATGGGCTTTAAAATATGTGGCTTAATGTGGTGTCACATGGAATAAAAAAAAAATAAACCATGCATCCTACAGATTTTTTTATGAAGAGTTCAGATGCAAAAAAACTAAAGTCTGTCTGACATGTTTTCTTTAAATTAACATTTTTTACCAGGCTCCTATGTTTAGGTTCAGTAATTTCACTTTAATGGCAATGAAAAGGTTATTAGTCAGTTATTGAAATGCCTTATTTTCAAAAATGTCACTTTAGTCAATCCATTGGTATTTAACATTAGCATTTTTCCTTTGCCACTATTCACATAACTCAACAAAATGTCATTAAAACCTTCTGTTGTCATTTCGCCTGTCGATCTCTAAAATGCCATAACAGCAAATCATAACAGTAGTCCATCTGTCTTGAGCACAATGTTCTTTTAGTGTTATTTATATATAACTGAGGTTTTATTAATATTTTGTATTAGCTATTATTTTTATTTTCAGTTTTCATTTTCATTTTAGTCCAATTATGTTAGGTGTTTTTTATTACTATTTTTTAATATTTCTTTTTAGGTTTAATTTATTTATATTTCAGTTTTAGTTTGGTTTTATTCTTTTATTCCCAGTTCAACTAAAACTTCTAAAAATTTCAGTTAGTTGCTGAAGTACATATATATATATATATATATATATATATATATATATATATATATATATATATATATATATATATATATTTATATATATATATATATATATATATATATATATATATATTTATATTTATATTTATATATTTTATTTTATTTTTTAAAATATATTTTATTATCAGCTTTATTTCAATTAACAATTTTTTTTTTTAATAGTTTCACTTTAAGATTTAATTAATGATAACAACCCTACTTGTGCACTGTATTCCAACGCTGCATCCGAATATGTTACTTCCATACTATATAGTAGGTGAAAAACGGTATGTGAGCCGAGTAGTAAGGCCGAATTCACAGTACTCATAAAACAGTAGGCGTAAAGTCCCTGGATGACCTAATGAAGATTCTGAAGTGTGCATTCAATGGACACTTTAGTCTCCCATGAGGACATGGGAAAGGATTTGTGAATGGCAGTGAAGCAACGCAGCTGACACTGTAAGTCACAAGACAAAGACAACATGCCATATGTAGTCTGTTCGAATTTCATTCATACTATTATATAGTACATTGTACTATATAGAACATAATTTTTTAACTGTTGTGAAGTAAATTTCAAACTAAATGCTCACCTACTATATAATATGGGATATCGGATGCAGCGCAAATCTTCTGAAATCATGTGATGCTTTCTGTGAAGAACAAACAGATTAACATTTAAGTAGTTCACTGATAGTCTTCTCCTCAGTTGTTTAATAAAGCCTTTCTCTCTCTCTCTCTGCTGCAGGTCTGCCACTGTTTGTCCAGAGGACAGTGGCCCGTACCATAGTGCTGCAGGAGATCATCGGTAAAGGGCGCTTTGGGGAGGTGTGGAGGGGGAAGTGGAGAGGTGGAGACGTGGCCGTGAAGATTTTCTCCTCTCGTGAAGAACGCTCCTGGTTTCGTGAAGCTGAAATCTACCAGACCATCATGCTCCGCCACGAGAACATTCTGGGCTTCATTGCCGCTGACAACAAAGGTAAACAAATCAATATGCAGTGCATTTTGTTATAATATACGTAGTGTTATCATCTAGGTAAAGTATTATTTAATTCTCTTTGTCACAGATAATGGCACATGGACTCAGCTGTGGTTGGTGTCAGACTATCATGAGAATGGATCCCTGTTTGACTATCTGAACCGATATTCAGTCACCATTGAGGGCATGATCAAACTGGCACTGACGGCTGCCAGCGGCCTGGCACACCTGCATATGGAGATATTGGGCACTCAGGGTAAGTGCGTCAGGGTTATTAGATGAAGTTTGAAGAAATTAGCTCCAAGTGAGCTGCCTTGTTATCTACAGGCAAGTTAACGTCTAATAGGAAGCTATCAGACATGCAGCCTTTTAATGTATTTTAACATCTTCTTTGTCATGAAATATAGCCGTTGAAGTTTGCATTCCGTTAAATTACAAACAAACATCAAACATGTAATGTGTTGTGATGTGATGCGGTACAGGGCTTGATGCTTACTTTTTCCCAAGGGGCATGTGCTTCTAAGTAGAAAAATGTAGAAGCACATTTAAAAATATTTAGGGTGCAATGAAATTTGGTCAAATAATGTGTGTATATGAAGAGTTCAGATGCAAACACCTCTAAGTCGGTCTGACATGTTTTCTTTTAAATGAGCTTTTTTTTTTTTTACCAGGCTCCTATGTTTAGGTTCAGTAATTTCACTTTAATGGCAATGAAAAGGTTATTAGTCAGTTATTGATATGCCTTGTTTTGAAAAATGTCTCTTTAGTCAATTCATTGGTGTTTAACATAAATTGACTGTCTTTTGCTGCAAAACCACCTAAGACTGTGTGTGCTTTTTTTGCAAAAACCTGCAAATCCACCTCTTTGGACATTAAGACTTAGCAAACAGTTAAATCACTAAACATGCAACTGAAAACATTGAAAGTGATGAAAGCAGAAAATGTAACAATGAAGAAACTGATCCACTCAGTAGGGGGAGCTATGATGCTTTCACGTCCATCTTTGTCAGTTTTGCAGCAGCAAAAGAAACATTGTTTACTTGCTTCTCGCAAAATCCTGTCATTGCCACTGTAATGTACAAAACATGATGATAACTTGAAAACCGGCTCACATGCATGCCGTCATTCATCTTGAAATTATATGATTCGATTCACATCTTCCGATTGGTTCCTCTTTGGCTTTTGCTGACAAAGGGAAGTGGCGTTTTAGCAGTTTATGCCAATGAACCGGTATTTCTGAATGGGCTGACACTGGGATTTCGGGGATTTGAAGTGAAAGTATTTGATGAACATTCGCTCAATATCATTATCATTTTTGATGGAGGTGGTGTTCAGCAGCTTTGCATCTGAACTCTTCATATATGTGTTTGTGTGTGCATGTAATAATTATACTCTAATAAACATTGTGCTGAAACTAGTAATAGTGCCTGAAATTTTACTAACACCTCACAGTTGATTCCAGGAGAGTTTGACATTAGTATTTGTTAAAATAAAGACTTCAATAAGAATGAACAAACGTATAGAGAGCACACAAATATTAGGCATAATAATCAATATGTATTAGTACTTTTCAGTACAGAATCAAATATATTAAATCAAAGTTTCCCTTGACTCCATCTATCATCTCTGCTCTTCTAGGATGGTCATATCCTTGAAGGAGACATGCTGGCCAGCATTATTTTTGCAGCCCACTGTTTGTAACAGTCTTGATGCATAAAAAAGTTGCATATGTGGCAATCATGAGGGTGCAGAACAGATATTGCGATCACTCTCTGACTACAGAAGAAAAGTTTTTACCAGATGTGTGCGCGTATATGAAGCTATATAAGTTTGTTTTTGCTTTGCAGGTAAGCCTGGCATCGCTCACCGTGACCTGAAATCTAAGAACATTCTGGTGAAGAAAAACTGCACATGTGCAATTGCTGATCTTGGCTTGGCAGTTCGTCACGAGTCCGTCTCTGACACCATTGATATCGCCCCCAACCAGCGCGTCGGCACTAAGAGGTATGCCTTAAATTGTTGGCAGAAATAACAGCCAAGAAAAATACGTGTACTTTGTATGTGCAGGTCACACATGTGCATTGAATTTGTTTTGCATTAATCAGTTGTTCCACAAGGTGGCAACACTGGCCTGGGCCGTTTAGGCTGTTTAGACTAACCCATATGTTCCTGTTAATGGGTGAAGATCCTCCCTTATGCCCCTTGTGCCAGAATCCATTATCACTGAAACTTATTTTGATGGATTGTTAGTTGTTTATTTTTGTTGACTTTTATGAAAAGATTTTTAATGAAGTAAGGCCTGATTTAGTTTTCGAATTTTTATCTAAGATCAAATTTAAAAACCTAATTTAATTTCTTAAAAAAAAATAATAATTTTGCCATGAATATAACCAAGGTGGCTCACATGGTGTTAAATCATAAACAAACAATTATAGGAAAATAAGGGACAGAATTAGGCACACACTCAAAATATTTGTACTGTACCACACGGTGTATGTCATTTCAGTATCTGCAGTTAAGTATGTGTATAAAAGGTGTAAAGGTTCTCAGACATAAACACATTTTTGTCTGAGAACATAAATTATATATCATTCCATGTCAAATCAACCAAATTTCAGAAAATTTCCCAAGCTCAAATTTTTGATTTTGTTAATATTTTCTTCTGAAGACAAACATAAATGAAGAAAGCAAAAATATTAACCTTTTCACACATAAGTTTAAAATATTCTAGCTGACCCTCGCCCACAGCGTGGGTTTTCTAAGATGACCGTTATTTTAGAACGTTTAACCTTATTATTTCCATGGTGACGTGTCATGCTTGTCCTGTGAACCACCACAGCCACAATAGCGCTCTATGACATATATATCGGTTTTATTCATTTTTTTTAATTCAAAATATTCAAAATCTTGTTAAGCCAGGGACACACCTAACGATTAGCTGAAACATTCTAAAGGCCTGTACACACCGGGACGAATATCGCACGCGTTTATCGCCAGCGTTTTTCGAGACGTTTTTTGTGTTCACACCCAAGCGATTTTCACTGGCGATGCGCAGAGTGAACATGCAAATTCATTCCCTGACATTAGATGGCGCTTGTGCTTAACGGTAGTGCAAATAAACATATTTATGATATTAATAAAGTTAAAGAAGATAAAAATGCAGATATTAAATGGCATATATGAGAGATGGTAGTCAGAAACAGTAGTGCAAATAAACATTTATGAAATAGACATTCTCAACTATATTTCTTGAATCTAAAAGAAAAAAACAGCAAAAATACAGAAATAATACACATCTATTGGTGTGGCCAAGAACTGGCAGAGCACCCATAGCGTGCGTCTCAATCAGCTCCCTAGTCCACTAGTCAGGGCACTAATCATGGGGTCGGCCACATTAATTTAAATGGTATACTGATACACGACCTAGGAAGCTAGGGAGCTGTTTGAGACGCAGGGATAGTTTGTAGGGGTCTTCCTTGTCTACTTACTTTCTCTTCGTCGTCTTGTGTGCTCGGCAAGACTTTTTTGTGCTTGAGCGCCACCAAGTCGTGTTTTACTGTAACTTCAGCAGCTCCAGGCACGTGAACAAAAGCACCAATCTCATTGGTCGGCCAGTTTTTAACACGACGCGTCAAACCAAAAAAACGAACCCGAGGCGTTTTTTAAAAAATGACGCTTTTACGCCTCACGTTTTTCGCGTCGGCGTGCACACTCACATTGGCGCCCGTTGTTTAGTCATGAGGCGTTAAATGTCGGCGAAAATCGCGCACGATATTCGTCCCGGTGTGAACAGGCCTTAAGACTGAACTGAACACACATACCGATTGTTTCCTTCGACTGGAGCCGATTTATGTACTCACACATGGAATTTGAACACCGACTGTAATCGCAGACTGAACGCAACTGGCTCTGACTGGACGCATTTGAGCGCGATCAGTCATAAGTATCAATTTACATTCATAATCGGCCTTACAGTCGTTAAGTGTGTGCGTGGCTTTAGTTATGTCATCAACTACCTAATATTTTGATTCTCAAATATGTGTAAGTGAATGTGTTGAAAGTTAGTTTGCACCGCAATTCAGAGAATCGTATCTGTCGGATTTACAACACGTCAGTTCCTCCACTTCTTCCAAAGTACATGAAAGTAAGTGGCCATTAGATCAGCCTAGCAGTCAATAAACGGGACAAGGGTGGTCACGTATAGGACTAATCAATTAGGCCAATATAAGGGACGTCCCGGCTAATACGGGACAGTTGGCAACCCTAGGGCCATTGTTTCACAGTAGAAAACTAAACTAAAGAGACGGAACAACATCAAAATAGTGGAGACAGTCAGCGCTGATAGCCTAGCTCTTTGCTGATCCTGCCCCCCACTCTCTGCCCAATGCTTTCATGTCTGCTCTCTACTGTCCTCTCCAAATAAAGCCACAAAAAAAAGAAAAATACTGGAGACTGCAACAACAACAGACGCCCACATTGACAAACACTTGTGTTGAGGTGGTTAAGAGAGAGCCACAACTTTAATTTAAAAGAATACATAGAAATTTTTAGTCAGAACTTCTGGAGAAAAATAGAGCAGATACCGGATAAAGATGAAACTTTCTAAAGTGCATGTGTTGACCGCCTGCATTTGCGCACACTATCAAATGGAGTATACTTTGAAAGGCTACGTGTTCGACTGTATGCAGTATACTTTGGACTTAAGTAGTCCTCCTTGTGTTTATTTCTGTTTTTGTGTGTCTGTGTGTGTGTTTCAGGTACATGGCACCTGAGGTTCTGGAAGAGAGCATAAACATGCGTCACTTCGACTCGTTTAAATGCGCTGATATCTACGCTCTAGGACTCGTGTACTGGGAGATCGCTCGCCGCTGCAACGCTGGAGGTACTGAAATAAATCTAAACCATTTTTACCAAAGGCACATTGCTCAACAGAAGGAATTAAAGGGTTAGTTCACCCAAAAATGAAATTCTCACCTCGTTAATTACTCACCCTCATGTTGTTCCACACACAAAGACCTTCATTCATCTTCAGAACACAAATTAAGATATTTTGATGAAATCCAAGAGGTTTTTTATCCTCTATTGAAAGAAATGAAATGACCACATTCAAGGTCCAGAGAAATGGTAAAAACGGTAATTAATGACAGAAATTAAATTTTTGGGTGAACTATCCCTTTAAAGTCTTTTATAATAACCATATAATAATTTTTGTTCTTATTAATGCTCCTCTTTTGTTTCATTTCAGGTATTCACGAAGAGTACCAACTGCCCTACTATGATCTGGTGCCCTCCGATCCATCCATAGAGGAAATGAGGAAAGTTGTATGTGACCAGAGGTTACGACCCAACATACCAAACTGGTGGCAAAGCTATGAGGTGAGAGAAATCACAATAACCCATTCTACTACTAACAACTGTACTCGACTCCACTTACAGTGATCCTCAAATGTCATTTTGATGTTATATCATGATGATTTCCCAATTATCTGTTTTTGCTACTAAATTTATATGTGGTCTTTACGGACTAGGAAGATGTCTTTGTGGCTTTTTCCATGAAGAAGGTACAAAAAAAGGGCTTGAAACTGTTAAATAAGTCTAGTTAAATGAGGTGCTTATTTGTCCACCTTAGAAATAATAAAAACTAATTATTTTATGTGCAATTATATACTCTATTGACTTTATATTTATCCTTGAATAACTGCTTTTTATATTGCAATAAACATTATTTTATATCCAAAAAGCATTATACTACTATTCAAAAGTTTTTTTTTCTGCTCACCAAGACTGTATTTATTTGATCAAAAATACAGTAAATACAGTAATATTGTAAAATACATATTTTTTAAATATTCTATATTGTAAAATGTAATTTATTCCTAAGATCAAAGCTGAATTTTCATCATTACTCCAGTCTTCAGTGTCATGTGATCCTTCAGAAATCATTCTAATATGCTGATTTGCTGCTCAAGAAACATTTCTGATTATTATCAATGTTGAAAACAGTTTTGCTGCTGCATATTTTTGTGGAAACCGTGATGCATTTTTATTAGGATTCTTTGAATAGAAAGTTTATTTGATAAGTATTTACATTATTAATGTCTTTACATTATAAATGTCCTTTTTTTAATTCAATTTAATGCATACTTGCTGGATAAAAGTATTAATTAAAATTATTCCAGACTTTTATCTTTTTAAATTTATTTCACATAATTTAAAAATTTTTAACAAAATAGTAGGGTTGTATGATTAAGCATGAGCACATATTTGATGATTTTGAAAAATTGATCAGACCATTGATGTTTAAAATTGATGTTTGTCATGCTGTGCAACGTTACAATAGATAATAGGGCTGGGCGATGTATCGAATGCTTTTGTCACGCGCATTTCTTAAGTAAAGCCGGTTCCCTGATTACCGCTAAATCGGCATCACCTGCTTTCAAATGAAGCGGCATTTAATAAACAGAACCGTAGTTCACTGATAAGACACGCAATATCGCGTTCAATATCGATCGATATTGAGCGCGATATTGCGTGTCTTATCAGTGAACTACGGCTCTGTCTATTAAATGCCGCTTCATTTGAAAGCAGGTGATGCCGATTTAGCGGTAATCAGGGAACCGGCTTTACTGAAGAAATGCGCGTGACAAAAGCATTCGATACATCGCCCAGCCCTAATAGATAATATATCTATATAAGAATGATCTGAACCCACACAGGGTAAATTCAGTCTCCAATGTGTTTTCTTTCCAGGCATTGCGTGTGATGGGGAAGATCATGCGGGAGTGCTGGTACGCAAACGGCGCCGCGCGACTGACTGCTCTCCGTATCAAGAAAACCCTGTCTCAACTCAGCGTGGATGAAGACATGAAAATCTGAACGGAAACACTACCTTCTGCGCGAAAGAGCGTAACACTCCTAGGAAACACAACGTGTACAGACATACTACCACTCTAAACTATCCTGCCAGTTTAAAAATGATTTCCGTCCACTGAGTTGTGACGGGGCCTACCTCACCCCACCGCCAAAACTACTGAATCTACGCTACCGTCTCTTCCTCTGAAACGACCTCGGACTGCAAATACTGACACGCGTCTATCTACTACTACTACTACCACCGCCCAACTCTCTAATCAAAATACGACTTTCATGATTTCTGTTCAAATCAATTCTCCCCAAAGATCATTTTTAAAACCAGGGCCGCTCATATTTAACCTTTTTAACTTCTGATGAACACAGTCATTTGTTGCTGTGAACTTTTGATGCAGGCTTGTTGCTTTCTCTTAGATCAGTCTAGCAGGATACCTCGGTTAACCAGTTTAAGCTGGTAGACGGGGTGAATTGGTTCAAGGTGGACTGATGGCACTGCTTGATGAGCGTGACCGACATGATCAGCAGTTTCCTTTTCCTAGCCAGTGTTTGATAACCACGTTAAAGCTGTTAGCGAAACAACCTTATTTGCACTTTATTACAGAGGATTCGTGGATTATAGCCATCTTCATTTTTCGAATCACACACTGGCGCACACATCTATTCTTACTACTGAACGGTACGGAGATGTCTATTTATTTTAGCTTGTAGATCCTTCATATTGTCCTTATTTTTTTATCGCCATTAGATTTCCTTCTCTCTCCATGGGCAAATAAAGCTACTGTACATAGTATATTTTTTAAAAGTATGGAAGTGTAAATAGCATACTTTTCTTTTTTTTTTTTCCGAATCCTTTGACTAAGCTAAAGTGTTGGCATCTTGATCGTATTTATACGTCCTGAGTGTTGGACAGGAGCAGGGTCATCTGAGATGTGAAGCTGTGCGGGTCACCGGTCCGTTAAACCCAACCAGAACTGCTGGGTAAAGTACAGGCTTTTGTTAAAGTTTGTTTTTCATAGCTAAACCTGTTTGTTGCTTCTCTCTGTAGCATTAAATGACACTAAAAATGATGACAACACTTAACGCACATTTTATTAGTTGAGGAGTTCTGGGACTGTTTTGTAAGCTCTTGTTTTATGAACAATTCATGAAATGGTCATTTATTCACCCTCATATTATTCCAAACTTGTATGATTTACTTTTTTCCCCCATGCAACCCAAAAGTAGACATTGAGCAGAATGTGCACGCTGCTCTTTTCCATGAAATCAAGCTCCAAAAAGGATAAAAATCACTTTTGTGCTATATTCCAAGTCCTCTGAATTTATATGGACTACAACTATGATGCTTTTTTGTGAGCTTGACACTCCCAGAATTCATTCACTTTATCATAAAGAAAAGCGTTGCTTGAGCGTTCCTCGGTATCTCCTCCGACTCCAATGGGAGAAAGAAAGTCAGGTTTTTATCAACATGAGAGTGAATTAAATGACAGGATTTTAATTTTTAATTAATTTTAATTTTTTGCGTGAACTATTCCTCAAAGGCACAATGTCTCCAGTGATTCTAGAGGAAATAGATCTCATTCTTCTTCATGCACTGGCCTGTAATGAGAAGAACGACTTGAAAATGTAACTTTGACTTGAAAAGTTTGGCGTCGAAGCCTTTTTACTCCTATTACACTGTATTTATGACTCCAGACAGACATTCATTTCCTCTCTTATACTCAATGGATATACTACTGCCCTCCTCTCCCTTTCCGCTTCTGTATGGAATATGCAAGATGTAAATATAGTTTCTATGATGTATGACCTTTTTTAATAATCAACTTTTGATTCTGTAGACAATTGTGTGGTTGTAGCTAGCTGTATTTTATTTAATCTGTTTTGTGGTTTGTTTTTTTAATGTGACTCAGTTCAGATTTAATTCAGGTTTAATTTGTATAGCGCTTTTAACAGTAGGAATTGTCTTTAAGCAGCTGTACAGGGGTTTTGGTCTGTGGTCTTTCATTTTATTTGATTTTAACCTCCCAATCGCTTACCTGATGTTTCAGGATTAGTGTATCGAGTATGTGTCTGATGTTTGACAATCAGAATAAGTACTGTTATATCTCATTCGTCCATTTACAACAATTCAGTCACCTTACTCTATTTAATGTTATTAAAATGTGTCCAGAGAAAGCCAAAAATGATTGCGTATAGTTGGAAGATGGTTTCTTTTAGATTTTATTTACATGTTATTTTTATAATATGGATCCAAAAAGGACAAACTACCATGTCAGCTTATGTGAAATGTGATTGTAACACTGGATTGATTGAGTTTCAACACTACTGACAACTATAAGACTACACTGGCACACAAGCTGCTGACTGTCAAATCTGTCAGTATCATAAGGAAAATCTTTTAGGATTGAGAATAGGAGTTCTGGTTTGAACTCTGTTTGTTTCTATTGTTAAACGAGAGTTTGAATTCAGAATTTGTACATGTATTTATAGCTTCCAGAAAGCGTCTCAGCTGCTGGCAGGATTTGGGCTTCATGAACGACTATTCCCTTTCATCCACTCGCTGTAGTGGAGACATTCGTCGCCTGGCTAATTACAATGGATAAAAGATGGCAACAGTGTGATTTATGGCGTGCAAACAGTCCTAGTCCTGGTTTATCATAAGGAAGTTTCCTCTATCCTCTGACCTCACAGCCTACCTGTATAATCTGCGTGTATTTCCCAAATCCACATGGACTTTTCAGGAATTTTCAGTTTCCAATCATGTACATGGGTAATTATTAAATGGTAATAAACACAGATTTTCCTACATTTGTCATGTTGCGTTCATTTTTGCTTCCACACGGCACTTTAAACCTGTAAATATGTGTTAGTCAAGATTCCAGTGAGTTGTAATCATGCAATTTTGTAGTCATACAAGACATTAAAACATGATATTTGCTTAATGTTTATTTAAAAATGGTTGAAGCCTGAGGGAATATGAAAGTTCATAAGAGGGTTAAAGGGTGAGTTCACCCAAAAATGAAAATAATGTCATGTATTACTCACCTTCATGCCGTTCCACACCCGTAAGACCTTCATTAATCTTCAGAACACATATTAAGATATTTTAGAAATCCGATGGCTCAGTGAGGCCTCCATAGGGAGCAACTTCCTCTCTCAAAATCCATAAAGGTACTAAAAAACATATTTAAATCAGTTCATGTGAGTACAGTGTTCAATATTAATATTATAAAGCGACGAGAATATTTTTGGTGCGCCAAGAAAACTAAATAACGACTTATTTAGTGATGGCCGATTTCAAAACAATGCTTCATGAAGCTTCAGAGCACAGATGAATCAGTGTGTCGAATGTGCTGTTCGGAGCGCCAAAGTCACGTGATTTCAGCTGTAAGCAGTTTGATACGCGATCTGAATCATGATTCATTTGTGCTCCGAAGCTTCATGAAGCATTGTTTTGAAATCGGCCATCACTAAACAAGTCATTTTGTTTTTTTTTTTGGCGCTCAAAATATTCTCGTCGCTTTATAATATTAATATTGAACCACTGTACTCACATGAACTGATTTAAATATGTGTTTAGTACCTTTATGGATCTTGAGAGAGGAAGTGTCCATTGCTCCCTATGCAGGCCTCACGGAGCTATCGAATTTCAACTAAAATATCTTAATTGTGTTACTAATTCAAACTAATTCAGCTCAATCACAATGGGCAAATATAAATGCAGTGAACTTTCCTGTGCTTTTTAAGCAGTGGTGTTTAGTAATTTTGTTCTATACTTAAGTTTGACATTTTAGAGAGATCACAGCCTTCAATACTTGAACCTGATATTGATGATGATGATGTTTGAGCGTTTCCATATCATAAAAATTCTAGTTTTATATTACATTTGAGTGATGTATGGCTTTTCATTAATCTTTAGAATTAAGCGCTAGATGCTTTAAAAGCGTTTACGGTAAAGGAGTTGCTGCAAGAGGCTTTATGATTTTTAAACTACAAAAAAACCTTTAAAATCACACTTATAGATGCCAAAGAATATTATAAGATAGCAGTGTCATTTTAATCGTGCGATCTCGGTGAGAACATTTATAGTGAAATGTCTCTGTTGCTTAGTTTACCTTCTAACATAAGAACTGCAACAAATTATAAACTGAATAAATTTTTATTTTCCTTGTGCCTTCAATAAAACATCTTTGACATGAGAAAATTAGAAAAGTTCATGTGTATTTACATGTGTGGCATAAAAATGATTATAGAGAGAAATACCAGCAAAATCCATTACAATCGAATGTTTTTTTCTGTAGCAAGACTACAATAAAAACAGAAGTGTGTCAAGATGCAATCGAATATCAGATTTGGGTTATGAAAGTTGAGGGTGGGGTAAATGCTGATAATTCTTTTTTTTTTTTAAATGAATGGACCTTAAAACAACTAAAGCAGAATAAAATCAGTAGAAATCAACTAGAAATTAAACTGCATCAGAAAAAGAAAGTATCTGTGATAATATACTAAATATACATGATAACATTGAGCAGTAATTGTTTTTCCAATTATATAAATATTCAATGAATATCAAAACATTTTAACAAAGATCTCCCTTCCTTTCCTTAATGTTCACAATGTAAGTTGTTCAGAGTAACTGGATCAGAATAAACCAATGAAACTTCTCCAAATACTGAGAGAGGCTGTTTGTGTCTCATCAGTGTGTAGTGTAGAAACAGTCCAATTCAGATGACATTTTATCTGGCTTTAGAGGACAACCCTCTTCAATATCAAATGCCCATGAGATAGAAAAACACGCTACAATACCCTGCAAAATCACGTCCAGGACAATAACGGAATGTTTCAGTCTCTCAGTATGAATTCACATACTTGGTTTCTTCTCCACTGACACTTAAACACCTGCACAAAACATAAATGACTAGTTCCCAGTTCAAGCATTGGCCTTTAGGCCTAATTTCTGCAGTCCAGACAATCCTACCTTCACCGTAATCTCATCTGCATTTTCATTGCTCATGCATTTTCCTTCTATGAGGACAGAAGAAGAGGGAAATAATGTGAAAGACGGACGTCTCATCAGCAAAAAGTGTGTCGAGTGAGATAACTAAAACAATTTGAAGTTAAAATATTTCCTATACCACTCCATGAAGTGGCAAGAGGGTTTAGGGCTCAATTATTAAAAGAGTTTCTTCTTAGAAAAGCTATTTCTTTTCTGCACGTCTCTTTCTTCAGTGGAGCATCTGGATCTGTAAATAAATCTGTTGTGCTTGAAGTTTTTGAGTTGGTTGCATATCATAGATGTTCTCCTTTTTCTGGATCACCTTCCAGCTTATTGAGAGGTAAGGAACCAGAGAGATGCCGTCCTTCACTGTTCTTCCATCAAGCACTTCCTGAGGGGAAAAAAAGAAAAAGTATGTTAGATGCGATTAATTGATTTGACAGCACTATTCTAACTAACATTAGCTGTAGGATTTTAAATGAACGGTTACATTTGGAAATCAAACCATCAACTTTAAAGGCACATTTCTGTTATTTAATATTCATGGATATTATTGAATGAGCAGCACAGGCACTATCAGATGAAAACAAAATTTTAACTAAATTCAGCTGAATAATTACACTGTTGTCTGACACTATTGCAATTGATTCAAAGTTTCAAAAAGCTTCACTTCTCCCATTGATACTGTATTGTATTAAGTGGCATATAAATAAATATAAAATGTGATGAAATGTCATTTGGAAAAAGGTTGCAAGAAGGTCATTTTGTGTTCTACAGAAATAAGAACAGAATACGGCCATCAAACAATGACTACATCAGAAATGAGTCTTACCATCATCTCCACTGGTGAGCACCAAAGCCTGCAAGATATCAGACAGAGAGACGATGCCTTTCACAACTTCCTGTTCATCCACGATCACCAACCTGTGGACCTGAAAATGAGATCAATCAGTACGTTTAAACGCACAGTTCATTTTGAGCTACTGTCATATGGGGCTTTTTTACCTTCATAACAGCAATTTTTATAATTATCTTATTAAATGTATCAGTATTATCTTAGGGATGCAATATTACAAAAAAAGTCATTTTTGTTGATGATTGCTCTTGATATTGTAATAAAAATTATTAATGTTGAATAACAGAAAACAAAAATGTGTGTGTGTGTTTGGGGAAACGGCATGTCATAACTGGCAACACAGACAAAACATGTCAGTACATGACTTTAGTGTAGTGCGAATTATCGCAAAAATGCAGCGAACATTAATCTCTTACATCATATCTGTACTTTGTTGTTTATTATCTAAAAACTTCTGATTAACCACTGCATTCAGAAGCTCAACAGAAACATGTGACTGGTTATAATGCTCAAAGCTGAAAAAAAAAAAAAAACCCCAAAAGAAATCCGATGCAACATGCACAGATCTAAATGGCCTAAATTGTCACTTTTCATTCATTTTAACATTTATGGCAATAGCCGTAACAGATTTAGTTTTTTTACATTTCTGCACACATATCTTGAATTTATTTTATTTTCTTTCTATTTTGGTGGCATTTTTACCCAACGCTCATGTTAAATTATATATATTAAATATAAAATATAAATATATTTTACACACACACACGCATACACAAGTATTTAAAAGTTTGGGGTCAGTCAAGTTTTTTTTTTAAGAAATAAATATTACAAAATATTTTTATTTCAAATAAATGCCATTCTTTTCAGCTTTCTAAAGAAAAAGCATCACAGTTTCCACAAAAAATATGAAGCAGCACAACTGATTTCAACTGACAATAATCAGAAATGTTTCTTGAGCAGCAAACCAGTATATTAGGATGATTTCTGAAGGATCATGTGACACTGAAGACTGGAGTAATGATGCTAAAAATTCAGCTGCAGGAATAAAATACATTTTCCAATATATTCAAATAGAAACCAGTAATTTTAAATTGTAATAAAGATGCTGTTCTAGAGCATCATTAGAGTCTAAGAGACTTCCAAAAAATATAAAAAAAATCCTACTGACCCCAAACTTCTGAATGGTATATATGCAATCACGACCAAAAGGCTGAGGTTAATTCACATTGTCACATGCGTGTTCCTCACCTCAGCCTCCACCAGTCGGTTGATAATGGCCTCGAGGGTCTCACTGGCTCGGCAGGTGAGCACACCCTCAAAATACTGTGAGCGATGCTGGAGTGCTTTAGTCACAGTGATGTCCAGGTTATTGTACGTCTTCTCAGCTGCCAGATTCTGTGTGATACGAAAACCAGATTATCATGGGCCCCGTTTGCTACGCCACTGATATGAATCACTCATTTTGAAAACTGTTGTCATTGTGTGCGTTTTCTTAAATACATTAAGATTTTAAATCAAGTACATAATGTAAAAGACACAGCATTATGAGTACGAGATTGTGTACAGTAGTGGCTGCATTCGCTCAAGTTGATCAATAAGATAAAACCAGAGGCTTTAAAACACACTAGCAGCTGTGAATCCAATTGAACCAGAAACAGCATCACACACTCTTTCAATAACTCCACTGTTCTAGTTAGAAACAACAGATATAAAGACACAAAACTTACTATAACATCAAACTTGGAATAGATGTCAACCACACGTCCTGTCAGCATAAATGAGAGTGAAAAACAATGATCACATGAGAGGGGAAAGAAAAAACAAAACCACAGATTTGTAATTTATAATATATAAAAAAAAAGGAATACATTTCCACTCACCGTTTTCATCCACCACAGGAAGGGCGGACACTCTCTGATCCACGAAGATGCCCAGCGCGGAGTAGAGTGGCGTATCGGCGTGAACCACTGCGATGTTGTGAAACGTTCCGATGTTCAACTCCTCCAGTGTTTGTGACAGAAACGCTGGTTTGGGGATTTCAGATATCTGGGAGATAATATGAGCATCATCATAAACAGGAACTCTGTGCTTCTAGAAAGAAAACACCAAATTCTGAGTTGTACTAGTAGATGAGTAAACGGGAAATTTAGCAATAATTGCTCCATTCCAGTAGACTGGGTAAACCCAGCCTGATCTGCCGGCAATTTGATTTCGCCCAGCAACTCAGTCTGGAAACCCGTACATTCATTTCTACTGCTTCTGTTACACTTTTGTGGGAACCAATCACAGACTGGCTTATCCACCTTGCTCGCTATTGGTGGGTATAACACGATGACGATAGAGAAGCGACGGCAAGCACGACCGTCAATCCAATTCCTTTTAACCTCTCAACAATGCTGAATGACTTCTTTAGTTTAGCAAACAAATCGCTCAAGTGGGTGTAAATACACCCAAGTGTTTTTTTGCACAACCTGCAAAAATCGCTCAATGCCATTGCTGCTTCTGCAAACCGCTGATCAATGCTACAAACCAATACAAACTAAACCTGTCTGGAGTTTTCACGTCGCTCTACAAAGAACGTCACCCGGATCGTTGATCTGATTGGTTGAAGGACTATCCAATTGCGTGAATAATGCTCGTTGATCACGCCTCTTGTGCAGTAGAAACACATAGCAGACTCCCCAGACCAATGTTCAATTTTAAATTGAGCTTGATCTGGTGCTAGCCAGACAACCATTCCAGTTGAGACAGAATTACAGCAACAACACTGTGACAGTGCATTACTAAATAAATGAATACCTATGCTTAATTTTATGCGTCACAGGTGAGCAATTATTAT
The DNA here is from genome assembly GCF_024489055.1 of Chanodichthys erythropterus. Taxonomy (NCBI): domain Eukaryota; kingdom Metazoa; phylum Chordata; class Actinopteri; order Cypriniformes; family Xenocyprididae; genus Chanodichthys; species Chanodichthys erythropterus. The sequence goes on along the minus strand of NC_090241.1, from coordinate 11,423,267 downwards.
GCAGGACTTACAAAGAGTTTCAGGAATTTGAGGATCCTCTTGTGCGTCAAGATGTAGAGTGTGTTTCCTGTTAGAGGATCAATCACGGGTAATCTGTGGATCTTATGCTTCAGTAGAGATGAAACTGCATCATATAGGCTGAGACAGAGAAAACATCAGACATATCACATCTCTTCAACAAAACCATTCAATCTGCCTGCACCAATAAATCTCTTACCTGGCATTGGGCGATATGCTCACGAGAGGCTTGAAGGAATCTTGCAAGTAGACCTCTATTAGAAAAAAACAACAGATCAGTCATAGGCTCACACATCAGTCCATTTACATCATGAACACACATCGAAGCATTATTCCCACCTCTCCATGTCTCTATTTTGTGCTCTTCCAACTCATATATCTGGACCTAAAACAGAGAAAAATGCATGAAATCTTTGAAAATTCCCTAAAATGACCTGAGGAAAAACTTAAATGCGAGAATAACAGTCTTAAGGCCCGTTCATACCAAGAACATTAACTATAAAGATAACGATACAGAAAGCATTAACGGAGCTGAGATCATTATGCCAGACTAGCAAAGAGTGTAACCTAAAATTACCTTATGTATCCTGCGCTAGTTTTAACAACATTGTCTTGCTTCCCTCCAAGTTGCAATGAAAAAGACTAGGTGTTGTTTTTATTCCACTATATTGGCTATGTCAGCAAAATTCACTGTTAGATTAGATTGATCACACTAGCTAGATTCACTCGAAACATAGTACTGCTGGTTAAAGCCGTGTAAGTGCAACAAGAACAGCAAATCAAAATCATGTTTTTAGAACTTTAACTTTATCGTTCTTGGTGTGAACAGGCTTTTAATGTGGGCAAGGAGGAGAGAATTTTACCAGAGGAGACTTGTAATAGCGATGAAGTATATTGATGAAATCTGTGATGGTCAGCATACCTACAACAGAAAAAAAAAGTGTGAAAGACATGCATAAGTTGAATCAGAACTTTTAAAACTTGTTACAATAAACTACTGTGAATTTATTGTAATTAATTATAATATAAGTAATTTATCATATTAATAATAATAATATTAATAATAATAGGCAACACTTTTTAATAATGTCTCATTTGTTTACATTAGTTAATGCATTAAGTAACAAACTAACGATAAGCAATACATTTGTTACAGTATTTATTAATCTTTGTTAATGTTAGTTAATAAAAATCCAGGTGTTCATTGTTCATGTTAGTTCACAGAACAACACCAGGGTTAATGTCAATCAGTCAATAACAATAAATTTAACACAATTTTGACATCTGAAATCTCCAAAAAAGCTTGCTTACCAACAAAGCATTGCTTCTTGCTGTCCCAGAGAGGCGCTGCTCTCACCCCATTAGACACTAGAGCAAAGAATGCCTTCTTTACCTGGTAACCAAAGAACCACAAATTAACCAACAGACACTCTAAATGTCATGAATATTGACAGAGTACAGAGCAAATAATACAAGTACAGAGCAAATATATCCAACCCCTAAAATCAACATGAAATCAATACTGACCAGAGCATTTTAATGCATGTGCCTATTAATAATTGTGCACATTATTCCAAATAAATATGTTTTTGTATTAATCTTCTATCGAAAAGTAAACTTGTTCTTCTTAAATAACAGCTTTCTTGCTGACAACACTTAAACCAAAAGGCTTTAGGCATAGTTTAATAAATGCACATTGAGACTGGCTGTATTCTGGTATGGAACAGCTACTTTACATTATCAAATTAATTACTGATGGGTAAAATCTAGTGTTGGCCAACATTTTTCTTGTTTCACACAGAAATAGGTCACACATGGAAGTAAATGGGTTGTAAACAAGGCTGCAAATTTAACAACATTTGTCTTCTTCTGAGTTCCCACCTGGAGAGAAGTGTCAAACACCACTAACTTTGAGCTGGTGGGCACCAGATCATAGCAGCGGTGGGATTTCATAAAGCGGGTGTAGACATTATACTCAGGATCTGGTTTGAAGGAAAGGAAAAAAGGAATAATTCACAATTTTATTGCTTGAAAACGCACTGCCTAAAACATCAAATCATCAACAAGCATTAAAACACAACCAACGAAAATATGAGAGAAAAAGTGTCAGAGTACAAAGTGTCACTGGATCATATTTCTGTTGTCACTTTAGTCTCAGATTTCACTGCAAACACTGAAGTCAAACCCCTGCTCGGCTCTGCTTTCAAATCTCACGCATGAGCTGCAGGTGATCGCAGGACTAGTCTCATTTTTATTTATTCACATTCTTACCCTCTATGTGCGCCTCCTTTTTACCATCCAACTCATCTAGAACAGCAGGAACCTGAAAAACAGATGTCAAGTTTTAAACATTCAAAACTTTTGGTTTTCCCTTATAAATGTGATCATTCTCCTGATGAAATGAACAATAAGCTGAACTAGTTGTTATACTAAACTGAGCAAAAGGCTAAAACGTCTCTAGAAAATACATATTAGCCAGACAAGTTAACAGAATGACAGTTCTGCTTGCTTCAAAGTATTCAAATTCTTACACATTAACTATTGTTTTTGAACTCCAGAGCTTCAGACAATTAGAGTTTAATTTCAAATCCTTAGCACTGTTCCTCCATGGATGAGTTCACTGCTTTGCTTTTTAACTGCCAATAACAGAGAATGCTGACAGATAGGAAACTTGACAACTTACTAGCTTGAACATTATGTTAAGATAGTATCAGTATAGTTTTATTTAATGCCATGTCAGCATCATGCCATAGCCATCTTCATGGCAAAAACTGATTTACAAAAATACAAGAGTTACATATACACAATAAAAATAAAAATCAAGCAAACAGAAAAATACAGCAATTAATATTACACAAGATTTTTAACATTACCGTGAATGTCTAAAACCTTTTCTGGCAAATCTTACTAAATGAATAGAAACAAAGTACTAGTAGCAGCAGTAAACGTGTTAACATTGTACTAGTTTAACAGCAGTTAACGCGTTAAAATCGTTATCAGTACTAGTGTAATGGCAGTAAACTTGTTAACATAGTGCTAATGTAACTGCAGTAAACCTGTTAACAGTACTAGTGTAGCAGCAGTAAACAATTTAACAGTGCTAGTGCAGTAAACTTGTTAACATAGTACTCGTGTAATGGCAGTTAACTTGTTAACAGTACTAGTGTAACAGCAGTAAACGTGTTAACATAGTACTAGTTAAAAGCAGTAAACATGTTAAGAGTACTAATGTAACAGCAGTAAACATGTTAACAACAATACTACTGTAACAGCGGTAAATGTGTTAACAGTACTAGTGTAAACTTGTTAACATTGTACAAATTGTAACAGCAGCAAACTTGTTAGTACTAGTGTAACAGCAGCAACTTTTATTAAGAGTTCTAATGTAACAACAGTAAACGTGTTAACAACAATACTACTGTAACAGCAGGAAACTTGTTAACAGTACTAGTGTAACAGCAGTGAACGTGTTAACGGTACTAGTGTAACAGAAGTAAAGGAGTTAACGTAGTACTAATGTAACAGCAGTAAACGGGTTAACAATACTACTGTAACAGGAGTAAACGGGTTAACAATACTGCTGTAACAGCAGTAAACGAGTTAACGGTATTAGTGTAAGCAATAAACTTGTTAACGTAGTAATAGTTTAACAGTAGTGAACGTGTTAACAGTACTAGTGTAACACAAGTAAACGAGTCAACATAGTACTAGTGTAACAGCAGTAAACGTATTAACAGTACTAGTGAAACAGGAGTAAACGAGTTAACAGTACTAGTGTAAGCAGTAAACTTGTTAACATACAAACTTACTCGTGTAATGGCAGTAAAGGCAGTAAACTAGCAGCAGAGAACTCAACTTGACCGCAGGAGATGTATAACTGGCTTCATATGAATAAGAAATACTACATGACACTACAGACATCCTACTAATAACACTTAACCCTCAATCTCAACATTTTAATCAATATTAGCCATTTTTGAATATTGCAACACAATTAAACAAAATCCGCCGTTGGTTTAACTGTCTTTCGGCGTCATTCAGGGAGACTGAATCTGTCAGATCAACTCTAATCTCACACTACTTACACACTCCATGATCCATTCACAGTGTGAAGACGAATAATGCTGTTTACTTCGATCTCTGAATGCGAAAATATAGTTCAAGTCGGTAGAAGAAATGTTTAATTCGTTTCTGGTGCCGCTCCTTGCTTACAGACTTCTTACAAAATAAGGAAGACCTCTGCGGAGGCCGCGACCGGATATGACGCCACACACGTGCGCGCGCTTCTCCATCATCATCATAATAGATACATAATCGTACATAATAATTTATTAATCCTGCTAATGAACTGGTTATAAATTTAGAGTTACATAAATATGATTATCATAACAGCATTGCAAAATAATTATGATCAGCACAAATGTAAAAGAAAAAAAAAGTATTATAAAACATGTCTTGACCACGTAGTGAGAACCTATTTAGATTTGTATTTATTTGATTTGTTTTTATTTTGGCAGTATATAAAATTACATTAAAAGTAAAACGATTCTAAACAGAAGAGAAGTAAATAATCGCGTTGTCAAGGCAACAAAAAATATATCGCTTAAACATAATTTTGAACAGGGCAGAAATGATAGCACAGAAAAGCAGAAAACATGATAATCAGCAGGGTAAGTTAAAAACTGGCCAGAAATACAATCAACCGCTACATTTATGAAACCTAGGTAGCAGGCCTAAATATGTTAATCCTATACTTTTTGTTACAAGTAACGTTAGTAGGCCTAATTGTTGTAAACACAAGTCTATCAAAGTTGTCGATTAAAAAGGTCTTGAAATGTACCAGTGGCCCCTTTTATCTATCAACTGCACTCATATTTGCAGAGAAAAGCATCAAGATGGAAGTCAAGTTTCTCCTGAAAGATGAAGTTTTTGTGGATTTCTTCAATACATTTTTAAGTCTTCCAGTAAGATAAATCTTCCATCTGCTCATCCATGTACCTTGAATGGGCTGGTTATCCTGGACTCATCCTGCATGTTGTCCTGTTTTTAGGTGTTTGGACTAACCCCCCTCTACATGCTCAAAGACAACAAGTGGTTAATGTGGCCAAATGTGCCCTTTGCTCAGGTAAGATGTTATTTATAAGAATATTAACTCGAGCACAACAGTTGTTTATGGAAGTCCATTTCTGCTACATAAGAAAAACAAAACAAAATGCTTTGGTAAATCTTAATTATGAATAAAAAGTCATAATTATGACATCCTAAATCATATTTGTGAGATGTGAAGTCAAAATTGTTCTAAAAAGTTATTATGACACACACTAAAAATGAGTGTCAAAAAAGCCATAATTATGACATAAGTCATATTTATAAGATGAAAAGGCAAAATTATTTCATAATGGGTCATGATTATGAGATCACAAGTCAAATTTATAACATAAAAAGTAAATATTATGACACTAATAATTAGTGCGATAAAAGTCATAATTATGACATCCTAAGTAACATTTATATGATGAAAAAGGCAGAATTATTTCAGAATGGGTTATGATTATGAGATGAAAAGTCAAAATTATGACAAAAAGAAAAATTATTATGACACACTAATAATGAGTGTCATAAAAAGTCATAATTATCCCATAATTCTGACTTTTTGTGACATACTAAGTAATAATAATGAGAATTATGACATACTGTCATAATTATGAGATTTAAACAATTATGAGATCAAAAGTTGAAATTATGACTTTCTACATTACGACTATTTCATAATTTGAAATTTTATGACATAGTATGTCATATAACAAAAAGTCAAAATTATTAAGTCAAAAATATGAAATAAAAAGTCAATTATAACAAGTCATTATGAGATTTTAAAAATGATGAGATAAAAAAAAAATTGAAATTATGAATTATTTTCTTTCTTATGTGGCAGAAATAGGCTTCCAAAGCTACTGGCCAAACATTGAATATCTGCAAACACATTTACTGTCAGGTGAACGCTGGAGCATTTCTGAAATGGTTAGAGACTCATCGGATGGTTTTCTTCAAACAAACTGAACTCTATCACAGTTTCATTCTCTGTACAGAGATCCTTGAATTTGCATCCTCTAAATCCACAGGTAATTACGTTCACATGACATTGCAGAAGTATGTTTAGAGACACATGAACTCTTCTTCATGTGATGTCACTGGATGAAAGTGGTCTAGTACCGTATCACATTAATATGCTGTGTTAGTTATTACAGTTATTTTGTTTTTGATTATAATGTTTGCAGATGATTTGAAATGGACTCCGGCAGATCAGTGGCTGTTAAGGAAGTGTCTTGGCAGCGTGAGGGGAATCCAGAGATTTCGTTCATTTCTCAAGGGCACTGCTGGTGTGAGACTGCACTGGTTTACCCTTTTGCATTCAAACTGATATGAATTTTACAAGGCCTCCATTTCTGCAGTTAGACTCTTCATTTGATATCAGATTTACATTAAGAATGGGCAGAGCTATAGTGCTCTGATTTTCTGGGTATGCCAAAATAAATCTTATAAAAGAAGGAAAACTAATTTGTGCTAATGCATATGCTATGTGTATGTGTTTTCGAGCAGAAGAGGAGCTTGTTCTGTTCTGTGTGAGAGTGTCCATGTTGTTGAGTGTGAAAGAAGAAAATGAAAATGAGCTTCAGACTTTGAATCAACAAACACTTCAGACAGCGATCAGACTCTCTCACCTAAGCGAAGGCTCTGCCATCCTGTCTGTCTGCCACACAGGTGAGACGGTGTGTTTGTGCTTCTCTCTTCCCCTAAACACTGCATTATTTCTGTTCTTCTGTTTATAAGATTACACTAACATTCAAAAGTTTGGAGTCGGTAAGTTTAAAACTAGGAAGAGGTGAGGTGGATAAAAAATAGCTGTTGTAACTTCATTAACAGAAACCAAGAAGGCAATCCAACATGAAAATAGTCCACAGGTGGAAACCAACACAACAGCTTTACCAAAGGAAAGATAATATTGGACAATGAGTAGAAAAAAAACTGAGGGCTTAAATACACAGGAGAAAACAAACTTAACAAGAAACAGGTGCTCAAAGCAATCAGTAACCATGACAACAAGTAATGAATGAGAATTCAGGCAAACAGGAACAAGGAAAACCAAATTTAGGCCATGTGTCCACCAAAGCATTTTTTCGGAGGCTAGTGTATTTTTCCAATTGTTTTCAACAGGAGCGCTGTTTTTTTAAAATGCCAGGAGTGTAACGTGGCGCTGAGCTTCTATTTCACGCTGAAGCACTGAGCGCTCTGCGTTTTTTACCGGTACAGTAACAAATTATCTGTGAAATGAGATACTAGTAACACTTCCGTGGGTATTCCGTATCATATAGCAAGCAAAAAAAAAGCTAAAAAAACATGGCACGACAACAATGTACTAAAACAGGTATAGTTTATCCTTTGCGTTTTTGAAGTTTTGCGTACAGAGGACAGTTGTCAAAACAATCCCCGTTCACATGCCTTTCAACTGTGCAAACGACTAAAACACTGTATTCTGCTGCTAGGCCAGTAGTTGGCGATGTCACTTTTTTAAAGAAACACAACACACCTGGCGCAATGCGGCGCCAGGCGCAACACAAGTGTTTTTTGCTAGTTTCAGCCCAGTGCAGTTATGTCCTGCACCACGTGCAAATGCATTTGCGCCCGTTTGTGCACCCATGGGTGTGCTGGTCTGAAACAAGGTGTGTTGAAGCGCGCTATTATTTTGAGGACCAACTGAAACCTGGTCTAAATTCAATGGCGCAATATTTGTTTTGTTATTTAAATGGCGTGTTAGTAATATGCGCCTATAGGCGGGTGCACAACACGCGCACATTATGCTTATTAGACTCACAGGGGCGCAGCAGTACACAAACATGCCAAATATTAAAAATAAAAGGATTACAATGTAAAAGATTATTATTGTGTGCATTAGGAGATAACAATGCTTTGGTGGAATCCGGCTTTTCCCGTAGATGGTCTGCTCGCACGCTTTAACCTCGTGCACGAGCAGATCCGTTTCCTCACTATAGATGCATTCAGTTATTCCGCTTGCAAATTCCACCATGTAAATGGCGGATACGCATAACCTGATTTTGCTGAGTTCAACATGTTCTTGAGTCAACATTTTTGTTGATCCTGGAACAACATTCAAATCAACCAATCAGATTTGAGGGACGTTTACAGGGATGTTTTGAGGGAAGTTTACAGATTATGTCAAGTTTAGGTTTAAAATCATGAATTGGTGCTTCTACATCAGTGTTATTCATCTATCATTTCCCTCTTTTTTTTGGGATAACTTATGGGTAGGGTTAGGTTTAGGGGTAGGAATAGGGTTAAGACTAAATTTTCAGACTGGAATGTTGTTCCAGGATCAACAAAATATGTTGACCCAGGAATGCATCTAACTCAGCAATATCAGGACGTGCAGCGAATACACCCTGGCGTGAGAGCAACTGGCTTTTAAAGGGAATGGGAGACGAGACTCTGGTTGGTTTATTGCACGTTATGCCCAAAACACACCCATGACTCATTAAGAGAATAGGGACAACCTTTTTAGATAATGCGCGGGGTGCACCAACCATTTTTCCCGTCCTTAAACTAGCAAAAGTGTGCCTGTGCCTTGGGCTTAGATCGTTAAAATAAGGCAGACAAAAATTTGTGTTTTTGTAATTTACATGTAATTTACATCGATAACAGTGTCGTTTAAAAAAAAATTACACTTTGAAACCCGTTTTCAAAAAATTGCATTTTTAGGACCTCCAAAACACCATTGTCATGTAAATGAATGGCCAAAACACCGAAAAAGTTTTCTCTATTTAGATGAAAATGGTGTTGTGTAAATGCTCCTAAAACACATTGAAGCTACACATAACTCTAACAGTCACATGATCCTTCAGATCAGTTATTCTATTTTTTTAAAATTTTCATTTTAATTTTTGTCATTTGTATTAGTTTTTGCTCTTTTTAAATATTACTATTTAAGTATTAATGTTTAATTTATTGTTCATTTCAGCTTTAGTTTTAGTTTTTCTTTCTTTATTTCCAGTTGGTAATTTTAGTGCTTCAACTTAAATTTATTTGCAGATTAACATTTCTCCTTTTCATTTAGTTTAAATTTGTCATGTAATATTTACAATCTATTTTATTTCAGCTTTATTTCAATTAACAAAAAAATGTTTTTTTACATATAAAATATTAATTTTATTATTTTTTTATAGTTTACAATAACAAAACCATGATACAGGTGTCTCATGGCAGTATATACAATCATACATCATACAATCCATCATACAATGAGTGAAGGGTAATAGCACAAAACTAAACAAGAATCAAGAAATAAAGACAATCGACATACATTCTCAAGTAAATTCCAAAGAGGGGACCAAACATGGCAAAAAACATTAGACCTTCTGTGTACTGTGTAAGTCACAGGTTAGTTTTTCTAAAGGTAGGGAAGTGGCATTTTGATTCACCCACATATTGACAGAAGGGACATGAGGAGTGGACCACAACAAAAGTATACATTTGCTCACCAAAAACCTACAAAGATTTAATACAGATTCTATATTATGGTTGAGGTGTAGTTTTTTAATAGTTTTAGTTAATCAATAATAACCCTGTTTGGTACTTAAGAAACTTTTCTTATTTGTTATCAATGTTGAAAACAGTTGCTTAATAATTTTGTGGAAACCGTGATACATTTTTTTCAGGAGACTTTGATGAATTGAAAGTTTAAAAAACTGCATTTATTTGAAATCAAAATATATTGTAACATTATAAATGTCTTTACTGTCACTTTTGATCAATTTAATGCATCCTTGCTGAATAAGAGTATTAATTTCCTTCCTTTTATTTCTAATGCGGGGTGTTTTCATTTTTTAATGTGCATAAAATGTGTCTAAAATAGAATGTGTCAAAAATGTCTCCCTTTTTTGTGCTAATTATTTCATATATCATCAGGTTATTTTTTTTCTTTTAGATAACATGACTGAGCTCTTGTCCAAAGAATGCCCACTTAGTTCCCAGCGATGTGTTTTGGCAGAGATGAGAAGGAAAGCTCTGAGCCGACTGCAGTCGTATTGGCTGCCTCAGTTCTTACATTGCTGTAAATCCTGGTTGTGGCGTGTGCCTGAATGTCAACCCATTGTAGAAAAATACACATCCTTTTCCACTCCTCCTGTTCAATCTCCCTCCTCATGTGAGCATGAACAAAGTAAGTCGAATCCCACGCTGAGTCCTGCTAAATCCTACTGCAGTAAACGCAGCAAATTGCACCTGTGGAGCTCACACAAGCCAAACACAGAGCGTTTACAGTCAAACAGCATCTGCTTGTGGCTTCATCCAGCCAGTCAGGAAGATCCAAAGGGTTTGCAGTGTTCAAACATAGCACATCATTCCCAAGAACTGCATAGAAATACAGACTGCATCCAGCCCTCAGAGAATATGAAAGCTATTGTCCATCACACATGCGTCCAAACACCAGCATGTCAGATTCCCTGCTGTGTAAACATTCATGCTCCACCATCAGATCTCCACTGCTATCTTCAGCCAGCCTTGACTGCCGAGGGTCTAGCTGGAGGTCCTTTTAGGTCTTATCTGAGAGCCCAAGACCTGGTGGAAAAGCAGCAGATGCTTGATCTGTTGGAGGACCTTGACTTTTTCCTCCTGCTGGTTCTGAAAGCACAAGGAGAAGATCCAGTCTGTGCACAGAGACAAACTGTGGCCCAGCGGATAACTGAGACGTACCTTAAAGAGAGCATGCCGTGCTGTGTACGTCTGGATCCAGACACCAGCCAGCAGCTGCGTTCTCTGTTACCATCCAGCGCGGCTGTGCCATGGATCTACACGGCAAAATATGAAATATGCAAGGTAAACATTATTTACATTTATTCATTTAGCAGACACTTTTATCCAAAGCAACTCACAAATGAGAAATATACAAAAAGGCTATTAATCTTAAATACAACATTATTAGTATTATTAATACAGATTCTTGGTCTTATTGTACATGATTTTTCACATTATTCCCAAACATTTGTGTTAGTAATTAGTCATTAAAAGTAGTTATACCAATGTATCGGCCAATAAAAGCTATTATTTTTACCATCGTCCAATTGTTTAAAGGGTTAGTTCACCCAAAAGTGATTTATTACTCACCCTCATATCGTTCCACACCCGTAAGACCTTTGTTAATCTTCGTAACGCAAATTAAGATATTTTTGTTGAAATCCGATGGCTCAGTGTGGCCTGCATAGCCAGCAATGACACTTCCTCTCTCAAGATCCATAAATGTAAAATGTAAAAACATATTTAAATCAGTTCGTGTGAGTACAGTGGTTCAATATTAATATTATAAAGCGATGAGAATATTTTTGGTGCACCAAAAAAAAGACCCACTTATATAGTGATGGCCGATTTCAAAACATTGCTTCATTAAACTTTGGAGCGTTATGAATCTTTTGTGTCGAATCATGATTCGGATCGTGTGTCAAACCGCCAAACTGCTGAAATCACGTGGCTTTGGCGCTCCAAACCGCTGATTCAACACAAAAGATTCATAACTCTCCGAAGCTTCATGAAGCAGTGTTTTGAAATCAGCCATCACTATATAAATCTTTTTTTTTAAATTTTTTTTGGTACACAAAAAATATTCTTGTCGCTTTATAATATTAATATTGAACCACTGTACTCACATGAACTGATTTAAATATGTTTTTAGTACATTTATGGATCTTGAGAGAGGAAGTGTCATTGTTGGCTATGCAGGCCACACTTAGCCATGATTTTTCAACAAAAATATCTTAATTTGCGTTTCGAAGATTAACGAAAGTCTTACGGGTGTGGAACGGCATGAGGGTGAGTAATAAATGACAGAATTTTCATTTTTGGGTGAACTAACCCTTTAAAAACAGACAATGATCAGGGCCGATTATATCCTATCAATCAAAAGGGTGCAGAAAAATGTGTCAGACTGCAACTCATATTTGTGTATAGTTTTATGGTACTTTTCATTCTTTTAGGAGCTTGATAGCCACTGCTCACCATTCATTTTCATTATATAAAAAAGATTTTGCTAAATAACGTTTTGTTAGTACGGAAGAGGATTAGGGCCAAGCAATAATAAAAAAATAAAACCATATCAAGATTAAAGTTGTTAAATTTCGAGAAAAAACTTGTTAAATTTCAAGAAAAAAGTCAAAATAAAATGTTGAGAATAAACTCATTAAATTACGAGAAAAAACTCTTTAAATTTCGAGAAAAAAGTTGAGATAAAATGTTGAGAATAAACTCATTAAATTATGAGAATAAAGTCATTAAATTACAAGAAGAAAGTCATTAAATTATGAGAACAAATTCGTAATTTAACGAATTTGTTCTCGTAATTTAATGACTTTTTTCTCATAATTTAATGACTTTATTCTCAACATTTTATCTCGACTTTTTTCTCGAAATTTAACGACATTTTTCTCATAATTTAACGAATTTGTTCTCGTAATTTAACAACTTTTTTTCTCGTAATTTAATGACTTTATTCTCAACATTTTATCTAGACTTTTTTCTCGAAATTTAACGAGTTTTTTTCTCGTAATTTAATGAGTTTATTCTCAACATTTCATCTCGACTTTTTTCTTGAAATTTAACGAGTTTTTTCTCGTAATTTAACACGTTTTTTCTCATAATTTAATGAGTTTATTCTCAACATTTTATCTCGACTTTTTTCTTGAAATTTAACAAGTTTTTTCTCGCAAATTTAACAAGTTTATTCTCAACATTTTATCTAAACTTTTTTCTCGTAATTTAACGAGTTTTTTCTCGTAATTTAACGAGTTTATTCTCAACATTTTATCTCGACTTTTTTCTCAAAATTTAACGATTTTTTTCTCAAAATTTAACAACTTTTATCTCGAGATGGTTTTATTTTTTTTATTATTGCTTGGCCCTAATCCTCTTCCGTAGGTTTGTGTCAAAAGTTTGGGGTCAGTTTCTTTTTTGAAAGAAAAGAATACTTATTCAGCAAACACATTAAGTTGCATATTATAATGATTTCTGAAGGATCATGTGACACTGAAGACTGGAGTAATGATGCTGAAAATTCAGCTTTGATCACAGGAATAAATTAAATTTTTACAATATATTCACATAGAAAACAGCTATTTGAAATTGTAAAAATATTTCACAATATTATTGTTTTTCTGTATTTTTGATCAAATAAATGTAATCAAATTTGGGTAAATCTTACCGACCTCAGGCTTTTGAACAGTAGTGTATTTATTTGGTAAGTGATAAGGGAGTGTGTACGCATTGACATGTTTTCATGTTTATTTTTACAGGAACTACAAGAAACGTATGACTCATTTTTAGATGCAGAGGACAAAGCTCTAATGTCCCACCTGGTGAGTGACCTTAACTAATAACTCAAACCAGTGGATGCTTTCACTTCATTTTTCAGGAACCTTCTTCCATGTCTTTTAGAGTTCACGCAGTGAAGACTCTGCGCAGCTGCTGTTTTCTGGTTTTGAGACAGAAACAGAAGTTCATCTCACACAGACGGAGGCTTTAGTGCTGTGTGAAGGATGCTGCAGCCGCCTGGACCCCGCCGATCTGTCTCAGGACAGCTGGGCTTTTGTGGCGCTGCAAGACCTGCAGAAAGGAGGCTCACTTCTGCACAAGTACAACATAATCAGTAAGAATACACAGTAACAAAACTTGAACTGAATTGAGCTGGATGATGACACCACTGATTCAACTTTGTTTCATAATTGACAAATTTGTTATTATATTTGTATTAGTATTGAACTTAATGGAATCAATATTGAACTGACTCAAAGTCAATAATGAGCAGCTGCATATAACTAAATTTAAAGGTACACTATGTAACTTTTGGCCCTTTAGCAGTTAAAAAACAAAACTGCATGCATTTTGTGGAAAAACATTGTTTTGGTTGTGCTTTAGCTCTGCGTGACTGTGTGGATGAGTAGTTCTTTCTCATAACTGAAAAGAGAGATAATCCTAAAACATTCACTACTAGGATTAAAGTGATAGTTCACCCAAAAAATTCTGTCATCATGTATGAACGAATGTATAAACCTGTATGAATTTCTTTGTTCTGCTGAACACAAAGGAAGATATTTGGAAGAATGTCAGTAACCAAACAGATCTCGCCCCCCATTTAATACCATAGTAGGAAAAATAATATTTTAGTGAAATATCCTTATAAGAGATATTACCAGTTTAGATGGAAAGGATCTCAAGCTGACTAGATGAAAACCCAATAATAGACACGCTACTTCCCTGAAAATAAATTACAGCACAGCACTACAACAACCATAATGAATTGACCCTTTAAAATAGATAATGCTTTTCTGATAGAGAGCTACATAAGGCAATATACATATTCAGTAAAATATCTTACTCACCTGTTGAGTAATAAATTTGTTTATGCTTTTACAACATTTCAAATCCCTCAGTTCTCGCCATCTCCGAAAAGCCAAGCTGATGTTGATTCTTGTTTTATTACGAGCTTTGTCACATTCTCTTTTTGCCAGCAGACTCTCCTCTGTTTGGTGTTTTTTTCTTTTTTATTTAGCTGCTCCATGTCATCCTTTCTCACTTGTTGTGACAACTAACCTATGCCACTCCCACACCATACATGCGTCAAAGTAACCGGAGCAACTTTTCTCAATTTACAGACATAACGAGACAAGCACGGACGAGTGACATACGTAATTTCCTGTGAAAACTATCCCAACAGGTCTAAAGTATAAACACTTATAATAGGCTTACCATAGTGAATTACGAATGATGATGTATTGACTCATTATTTAAATTAAAAAAAAGTTACATAGTGTACCTTGAACTAATTTCATAATTGATGAACTTTACACTGTTATTGAACTGAACTGAATCAACACTGAACTCCCTTAAAGGTGCAGTAAGTAGTATTTGAACTACGCTGTTGGACATTGTTGATATTTGAAATCAACCCAAACAAGCCCACCCCTCTTTTCATTGCTCCGCCTCCAAAACTCACACTCTAATTCTAACCACCCTGCTATGAGTCTGTCTCAAACCCCTGCCTGATCGCTGCTGGCATGGCACTACCAATGACGCTAAACACCGCATTCTCTAGCGGTCGTCAGTGCGCAGTGGTTTTACTGCAAAACTCTCACTCTCTGGCCGCTGTTAAGGAATGCGAGTGGATGTCTGTTTATCACAGCTGACGAAAAATAAAGCACAGATGATGAACGAACGTACAGTACACACGAATAAATACACAGTGTTCATTGTTAGTCGCAAACAGCACAGCAGCTCCAGACGAACAAAACCCAGTGTACTCGCATGATAAGCGGGATCAAAGCAGTTTTCAGGCCTTCCCTCTTAGCTCTCTCCAGTGCTGGACAGCTTTTCTAATATAACCGGGTCCTAAAGCACTTTCCCAGGCATTAACCTTCATTCCAGTGATATTCTTTTGAGCTGTTTTGTATTGTGTCCCATTTCTCGTCTGCAGTTTTTTTCTTATTTTCAAATCTCCTTCTTGCTCGTTCTCTCTCCTCGACCGTCATACGCCCCCTAATGCTGATTGGTTAGACGTTTGTTGTTGGAGTCGCCCGACTAACTTCCACACAGTGGATTTGAAATATCACTGAGTCCCCCTTTAAACCGAATAATGACACTATTGTCTTTTTAGAGCTTCTTTACAGCATAATTAAATTCTGTTTGCATCATTGATCATTATTTTCTTTTTTATCACTGTAAAGCTGCTTTGAAACAATCTGTACTGTAAAAAGCACTATACATAAAGGTGACTTGGCTTGATTTAAACTGCCTTCTTTTATGACAAGCTCAAAATGACTCACTTTCTCTTGCTTGTTTTGGGCAGATGCATCTGAGGAGCCAAAGCTCATGACAGAGAGCGATATCATAACACCCCTTGCTCAAGGTATTGTAAATCATAAATATTTCACCAAAAAGTATTTTTTGTTCACTGAAGAAGAAAAAAATTGCTAGTATGTACGTTTCACAAAATATTACAAAGAAATGGCAGGTAATGCACTGAATTAAATGTGAAATTTTGAAGTAGAAAATCTGAAGTAGTATTTAGTAAAATGTACTCTAATAATCTTTGTTTTATTTACACATTTGATTGTAAAAGCATACACTCTTGAAATAAAGGTTCTTCTGTGGTGTTCTTTGTGTGAGATTCAGCAAACAAAATTCTGAAACAACAAGTGAAAATGCTTTTCATTACTTTCTAATTTAAAACTTTTTTCATTTCAAAATATAATCAGTTTTGAGTAGCAATTTAATCTGAAAAATAATACAAATTTGAGAATGACAGCAGCACAAAACCTGATGACCATGCTCTTCTACATGATTTGAGATGCTGCAAAGATCATCAATGAAAGCAAGAAAATCAACATTGATTAATCCCCTGAGAGTGTTTTTCAACACAATTTTGCAAAGTTAGAAGCTTCAAAAACCTAGTACATTGTAAAATTGAAATAGAAAGCATGCAGATGTTAATTCTACCTGATTTGACCCTGTCATTTGTTAATTTAAAGGTGCCCTAGAACATCTTTTTAAAAGATATTATATAAGTCTAAGGTGTCCCCTGAATGTGTCTGTGAAGTTTCAGCTCAAAATACCCCATAGATTTTTTTTTATTAATTTTTTTAACTGCCTATTTTGGGGCATCATTAACTATGCACCGATATATAGGTCGCGGCCCTTTTAATTCTCATGCTTCTCTGCCCCCGGAGCTCGCACTTGCCTTGAACAGCATAAACACAGTTCACACAGCTAATATAACCCTCAAAATGGATCTTTACAAAGTGTTTGTCATGCAGCATGTCTAATCGCGTAAGTATTGTATTTATTTGGATGTTTACATTTGATTCTGAATGAGTTTGATAGTATGCTCTGTGGCTAAAGCTAACATTACACACTGTTGGAGAGATTTATAAAGAATGAAGTTGTGTTTATGAATTATACAGACTGCAAGGGTTTAATAATGAAAATAACGACAGCTCTTGTCTCCGTGAATACAGTAAGAAACGATGGTAACTTTAACCACATTTAACAGTACATTAGCAACATGCTAATGAAACATTTAGAAAGACAATTTACAAATATCACTAAAAATATCATGTTATCATGAATCATGCCAGTTATTATTGCTCCATCTGCTATTTTTCGCTATTGTTCTTGCTTGCTTACCTAGTCTGATGATTCAGCTGTTCACATCCAGACGTTCTGCCCTTGCCTAATGCTTGAACATGAGCTGGCATATGCAAATATTGGGGGCGTACACCCCGTTACTTAACAGTCGGTGTTATGTTGAGATTCGCCTGTTCTTCGGAGGTCTTTTAAACAAATGAGATTTATATAAGAAGGAGGAAACAATGGAGTTTGAAACTCAGTGTATGTATTTTTCATGTACTGAACTCTTGTTATTCAACTATGCCAAGGTAAATTCAATATTTAATTCTAGGGCACCTTTAACCTAATGTACTGAATCTGTCAAATTAATTAATATTTTTGACTAGTCACAGATTTTTGCACCTGCTGATAATAAAATATTTCTATTTCTATGTTTAGCAAATATCAGTGAATGTATGTAAACGTTGTATTTTATTGCATGCTTCACATCCAGATGTGCCTGTATCTAAAGCCACATGTCTCCAGGTGAAAACTCTCAAGAAGGACACCATTATTTATGAAAAACCATCTACAAAACCCAGGTTCTCATTTGGAAAGATGAGTTTAAGCTGTATTTGGGGGAAGAATATTTGTTAAGGCAATTTAATTATCTCAGGGTAAATGATTTCTTGAGCTGAGACTAAATTGTCTGTGTTTTCTGGTAAATTCCAGGTCATTTGAAGAGGCCATCACAACAACTCTGTACATGAATCATTTCAAACAGTTTCTGCAAGAGCATGGTGCAGACGGAGCGTTGCTCTTCGTACAGGAAGCCGAAGCTCTGCGCACTGTTGAACCCAAACGACAGAAGGCTAAAATCCGTGCCATCGTAGACAAATTTTTTCGACGAGAAGATCCCAGTACTGCTTTCATTTACGGATATAGTGACACTATTTCAAAATCAATGTTAAAAGAGTAGTTCACCTAACAAATGAACAACCTGTCATCATTTACTCACCCTCACATTGTTCCAAACCAGTATGATTTTCTGTCTTCATGGGAAGATATTTGTCTGAAAATAATTTGGTGTAGAAACAATTTCCACTCAGAAATTGCTAGTAAATTTCACAAACAATTACAAAGAAATGGCAAGCAACACATTTTGAAATAGAAAAATATTTTTTTCCTCTGATTCCTTCGATTCGATGATTAAGTCGTCCTATGATGCCATTTTGAATTTTCTGGGAAAACCTACTTTTTTAAACTCATCAAAGACGGTTCAGCTGCTTTTCACCAAAATTGACTCGCATCATTTTCAGACCATGCTGGCAAAAAGATTTTTGATAAACCCAACCATTCTCAAGTAACAAGTGAACGAATTTGATGAAGAGCACACCAAAATGGACACAATTCTATCCACCTTTCTTTTCAGGTGGCCATGTGTATATTTAATGTGTCTGGCTTCCGGTGTCATTCGCTTCCAGTTATTTTAGCTGTACAAAACAGCTTGTTATGCTGCTTGATAGTGCAAACTGGTATTTCTTACTATATTATTTTAATGTATTGTCTTAATTATAAATGCGCTGGTTTGTATTACAAACCGGTTTACAGTGTACTGCACTTTGATATTATTCTCGCTATTTCCCTGTAGCTAATAAATCATAAGTCTCACACTTTCACAGAAAACACCTTACTTCAGCTTATCGAACGTATCGAGTCTTGGTACATGAAATCACTAGCATGATCTGAGGCTACATGCAGCGTTTCAGCACAGCGCCACCTACTGGTCAGGAGATCATTATCTTTACAAATGATCATTTGTGTATCGTTATGATTACGAAACTCAAAAAGTTTAGGAACGGCGCCTCCTTCTGGTCAAAATTTATTAGGAATTTCAAAAAATGCTAGTAGCTTTTGATTAAATTTTGCCTATTTTATTGAAACTGGACTTGACAGATTCCTTGAGTCATACCGAGAACAATCATACGAATTATATTCGCCATTTTGAATTTCTTTGAAAATCTGCTTTTTCAAACTCCTCTTAGACTGTTGCTCTGATTTTCGCAAAAATTGGCTCAAATATGGCAATATCGCGTTCATTATCGAAGGCGATTCATCTGCGATATGAATGCGATATTGCGTGGCTTGTCAGTGATCTAAGGCTCTGTCTATTAAATGCCGCTCCATTTGAAAGCAGGTGATGGTGATTTAGCGGTAATCGGGGAACCGGCTTTACTGACAAAATGCACGTGACAATCGCATGTGATATATCGGTCAGCCCTACTTCAGACCATGCCAGGAAAAGTTATTACAAGCTTTTTGATTGAGTAAACCATTCTCGCATAACACATCACAATGCAAATTCGATGGCATGGTGCCAAACTGATTCTGAGGGTGTAATTCTTGCAACACATATTGACACTAAACTTTGTTTGTGTCATTGCATCGTCACACTGACCGATAAGCGATAAGTTATTTAATCATATTACAAGTGACTGGATTTGTGATTTTTCAACATTTTGACTAAAATATTGATCTAAAAATGTTTTTAATTACTCAAATGATGCAGTTGCTTTGAAACTCCCAAACATGTTTGCATAACTCACCATGCCTTTTTTGTGCTCGGCCCCTTTATTGCTGCTTGTGGCTATATTTTATTTTATTTCAGTTAACATTCATTTTAAATGGTTTTGGTTTTAGTAAACTATAATTGTCATGATCCTGGCTTCTTCTCCTCTTTCTCTGTCTCCCTCTTGTGGTCACACACTCACGCACACACTTCCACTTCTCCGCTCATTTTCTCTTTCAGCTGGTTCCCCTTTCGTTCCCTTCTCCTCACTTGTCCCCTTTTTCCTCTTGATTGTCTCTGCTTCTTATTCCCTCTTCCTAGCCCTGTCTTGTTGTCGGATTATTCAATGACCTCTCGTGAGAAACGTCTGTTCTCCTGTCCTGTCCTGTCCTGTCTTATCTGTGGAAGGTGAAGTCATTATTTCTGCTGTGAGTTATACTGCCATTGGACTGTGTATTATCCAGCTGTGCCTGTTTGCAGAGTACCTGTTCTGCGCTCGCCCAGGGTCCCTGCCTCTGTCCTCGTGGAAGTTTATGCAGATATTCTTTGATCCAGTCGTCTGGCTGTTTCTGTTCTGGCTCGGTTTTATGCCTGTGATTTGTGTTCTAATTACTCAGTGAGGACTATTTACTTTACTCATTAAAGACTGTAACTGCATCCCGCCCTGGTCTTCCATCGTTCTTACTTTAACAGAATAATCCGACCAGAGATGGACCACGCGAGTGGTAACCCCCTTCACAATGCTGTAGAGCTCCAGGGTGCTCTGCTGGGTAAACATGAGGAGGATTTATCCACCGCAAGACGTGCCGTTGATTCCCTGACCGCCCAGCTCTCGGATCTAACCCAGCAGTTCCATCACTACCGTCATGAAACCACTGCTTCAGCTGGACAGCGCGACTCTTCTGAGCCACGTATAAACAACCTGCCGTGCTACTCTGGCGAGCCTTTGCAGTGCCGAGCCTTCCTCACCCAATGCGAGGTTGTTTTTTCCCTCCAGCCGTTCACCTATGCCAAGGATCGATCTAAGGTGGCTTATGTAATTTCTCTTCTCAATGGACGAGCTCGAGAGTGGGCAGCAGCGAATTGGGAGGCAGAGGTAGACTGCATCTTCATGTTTTCTCTTTTTAAGGAGGAGATGATCCGAGTCTTTGACCGGTCTGCACACGGTCACGAAGCATCCCGCCTCCTATCCACCTTGCGCCAGGGAAAGAGGTCAGTCACTGATTTTTCAATTGAGTTCCGAACCCTGGCCACAACGAGTGGATGGAAAGATCCGGGCACTCATCGCCCACTTTCTCGAGGGCCTGAACTCTGAGATCAAGGATGAGGTCTTTGTCCGAGAGGTTCCTGACAGTTTCGATTCCCTTGTCGAGCTGGCTCTCCGCATCGAAAGACGCGTTGACATGCGACGAAGGGCTCGCAGAATGGAGGCTTCGTTACTTCCCGCTTCCACGGTGACCCAGCCACCACTGTCATCTGCTGCTGATCCCAAGCCGATGCAGCTAGGGGGGCTTCGTATATCCACACAGGAACGCCAACACAGGATTATGAATCGCCTTTGCATGTACTGTGCTGCTGCTGATCATTTTGTCTCTAGGTGCCCAGTAAAAGCCAGCGCTCGTCAGTAGGCGGAGGGTTGCTGGCGAGCGCTACATCATGGGTCTCTCCGTCCTGCACTTCCCTTCCCGTACACCTCCGCTGGCCGGGATTGTCAGTTTCCTGCTCTGCATTGCTTGATTTGGGGGCGGAGGGGAACTTCGTTGACGAGACTTGGGCTTTGGAACAAGGTATTCCCCTCTTAGATTTACAAGACTCCACCCCCCTGTTCGCCCTAGATGACAGTTCCCTTCCTAGGGTACAGAGAAGGACTTCTCCATTGACTCTCACTGTTTCAGGAAATCATAGAGAGACTATTAATTTTTTTATTTTTCATTCCCCTTTTTCTCCAGTGGTTTTAGGCCACCCATGGTTAGTTCTCCACAACCCCCAGATTAACTGGGCGGATGGCTCTATTCTATCTTGGAAAGTGTCTTGTCATGTTGATTGTCTGTCTTCTGCTGTGCCCCCTGTCTCGTCCATAACTGTTTTTTAGGAAGAGCCAGGTGATTTGTCTGGAGTTCCGGAGGAGTATCACGATTTGCGGGAGGTCTTCAGCCGTTCCCGGGCCACTTCTCTCCCCCCTCATCGCCCGTATGACTGCAGTATAGATCTTTTCCCAGGTACAACGCCCCCCCCCCGGGGAAGACTATACTCGTTATCCGCTCCTGAACGGGAGGCGATCGAGAGATACCTTTCTGATTCGCTCAACGCCGGTACCATCGTTCCTTCCTCGTCTCCAGCGGGAGCCGTTTTTTTCTTTGTTAAAAAGAAAGACGGCTCCCTGCGTCCCTGCATAGACTATCAGGGTTTAAATGATATCACTGTCAAGAATTGTTATCCTTTACCACTGATGTCATCTGCCTTCGAAGTCTTGCAGGGAGCTAAGATTTTCACAAAGCTCGATTTACGCAACGCCTATCACCTAGTGTGCATAAAGGAGGGGGATGAATGGAAGACCGCGTTTAACACACCCCTAGGGCACTTTGAATACCGGGTTCTTCCTTTCGGATTGGTAAACACCCCCGCGGTCTTTCAAGCCTTAGTCAATGACGTCCTACGGGACATGCTCAACGTCTTTGTGTTCGTCTACCTCGACAACATTTTGATCTTTTCGCCATCACTCCAGGTGCACGTCCAACATGTTCGTTGTGTCCTCCAGTGTCTACTGGAGAATCGACTTTATGTAAAGGCAGAGAAATGTTCTTTCCACACCCCCTCGGTTACGTTTCTAGGTTCAGTCATCTCGGCAGAGGGGATCGGTATGGACCCGGCCAAGGTCCAGGCGGTCACTGATTGTTCACTCTCGCCTCGCACTACAACGTTTCTCGGGTTTGCAAATGTTTATCGTCGTTTTATATGAGATTTCAGTCAAGTAGCCACTCCTCTTACACCTCCGACCTCAGTCAAGTCCCAGTTTAGGTGGTCAGAATCTGCGCAGACAGCGTTTGACGTTCTCAAGTCTCTTTTTACTACCGCGCCTATCCTTCTTACTCCTGACTTCACTAAACAATTTATAGTCGAGGTCGATGCCTCTGAAGTGGGGGTCGGGGCTGTTCTTTCCCAGCGGTCCGCCGCTGACGGAAGGATACACCCCTGTTCTTTTTTCTCTCACCGTCTTTCTCCTGCTGAGCGCAATTACGACGTGGGCAACCGCAAACTGCTCGCCATCCGTCTAGCGTTAGGCGAATGGCGACAGTGGCTTGAGGGAGCTCCCGTTCCTTTTATTGTCTGGACAGATCACCGAAACCTAGAATATATCCACAAGGCCAAGAGACTAAATGCTCGTCAGGCCCGCTGGACTCTGTTCTTTACCCGTTTCGGTTTTTCCATCTCGTATCGCCCGGGTACCAAAAACATCAAGCCTGACGCGCTATCTCGTCTTTTTGTCTCCTCTTCTTCTTCTGAGCCCGAGGAGATTATTCCCCCGGGTCATATTGTTGGCATGACCGTCTGGGGAATAGAGAAGCTGGTTAAGCATTCTCTTTCTCGAGTCATAGTCCCGCGCAACTGTCCTAAGGGGCTCCTTTTTGTTCCTGTATCCGCGCGTCGAGCTGTCCTTCAATGGGAACACACCTCTAAATTGACTGCCCATCTCGGCGTCTGGGGCACCCTCGCTTTTATCCGTCAGCGCTTTTGGTGGTTTTCTTTGGAACGAGACGTGCGACGGTTTATTGCCTCCTGCGATACGTGCTCGCAGACTAAGGCTGGCAATTCCCCTCCGGCCGGTCTACTTCGTCCGTTACCGGTTCCTACACGACCAGGGTCTCACTTAGCTCTCGACTTTATCACCGGACTTCCTCTCTCGGAGAGTAACACCATTAATCTGACCGTGGTAGATCGTTTTTCTAAGTCAGCCCATTTTATTCCACTTGCTAAACTCCCTTCTGCCAAGAAGACCGCCCAGATCATGGTTGATCATGTTTTTAAGCTACATGGTTTACCAACTGATATTGTGTCTGATAGAGGCCCTCAATTTTCTTCTCAATTCTAGAAGGAGTTTTGTCGCCTGATTGGGGCATCTGTTAGCCTTTCGCCCGGGTTTCATCCCCAAACGAACGGTCAAGCAGAACGGACAAATCAGATTGTCACCCGTATGCTTCGCAGTCTCACCCATCAGAATCCCGCGTCCTGGTCACAGCAACTATCCTGGGCCGAATACGCCCATAATTCGCTTCCCTCCTCTGTTACCGGTCTTTCGCCCTTCCATTGCTGTCTTGGCTATCAACCTCTGTTATTTGAGTCCCAAGACTCTGAATCTAATGTTCCGTCAGTGCAAGCTTTTATTAGCCTTTGCAAACGCACCTGGAGGAGAGTGCGATCTGCTCTTTGTTGAGCTAGAAGACGAATGACAGTTACAGCCACTAGGCGCAGAATTAGAAGTCCTCGCTACGTTTGCGGTCAAAGAGTGTGGTTATCCACTTCAAATTTACCTCTCCAGTCCGAATCACGTAAATTGTCTCCCCGCTTTGTTGGACCATTCCGCATTGTAAAGGTCATAAATCCTGTCACAGTAAAGCTTCTCCTTCCGCCTAATTTACGCCGGGTTCATCCTGTGTTTCATGTCTCTTGCATCAAACCAGTCATCCGCCCCCCTTCTCGCCCGTTCCGCGTCCCTAGTCTTGGCGGTGATACCCCTATCTACAGGGTTCACCGGATTCTCGACATGCGCCGTCGGGGACGCGGCCGTCAGTATCTTGTCGACTGGGAGGGGTATGGTCCTGAGGAGAGAAGCTGGGTTCCCTCCCGGGACGTCCTGGATCCTCATCGATGATTTCCTCCGGTCTCGCCAGTTGGCCTCAGGAGTGCCAGGGGGCACTCGTTGAGAGAGGGGTACTGTCATGATCCTGGCTTCTTCTCCTCTTTCTCTGTCTCCCTCTTGTGGTCACACACTCACACACACACTTCCACTTCTCCGCTCATTATCTCTTTCAGCTGGTTCCCCTTTCGTTCCCTTCTCCTCACTTGTCCCCTTTTTCCTCTTGATTGTCTCTGCTTCTTATTCCCTCTTCCTAGCCATGTCTTGTTGTCGGATTTTTCAATGACCTCTCGTGAGAAACGTCTGTTCTCCTGTCCTGTCCTGTCCTGTCTTATCTGTGGAAGGTGAAGTCATTGGACTGTGTATTATCCAGCTGTGCCTGTTTGCAGAGTACCTGTTCTGCGCTCGCCCTTGGCTGTTCACCCTGACTGCTGTCTTCACTATTTCTGACTGGCTGAATGCATCTCGGGGTCCCTGCCTCTGTCCTCGTGGAAGTTTATGCAGATTTTCTTTGATCCAGTCGTCTGGCTGTTTCTGTTCTGGCTCTGTTTTATGCCTGTGATTTGTGTTCTAATTACTCACTGAGGACTATTTACTTTACTCATTAAAGACTGTAACTGCATCCCGCCCTGGTCTTCCATCGTTCTTACTTTAACAATAATAACCCTGCTTGAAATGACATGAGGGTGAATAAATGATTCTGGTCTTTAAACATTAGCAATTGTTTTGCATGCTATAAAAGTACAGAAATAAAAGCATGGTTTGGTGTTTCCCCCTGCAGTGGATTACCTGCAGTGCAGCGCTGACATCATCACCAGTGTGACGCAGATGAGCACGGTTCCTCCTGACGTCATATACACCATTCAGCATCTGGTTGCCAAATCCCTAGAGGCCACATGGTATTGTGATGAACTTATTGGTTTGGTTGCTATTGGTGTGGTTGCTATTTTATAGTTCTCAGTTGTTTTATTTATTTTATGGAGATATTTCTCCAAAAATTTAATTCGAGGAAATAAGTATTGAAGCTTGTTTACACCTGTGAGATATAAACTTGCAATTGTGTGAAAGAAAATGTCGGAATTGTGAGATAAAAAGTCTCAATTACCTTTTCAAATTGCAAGTTTATTTCTCACATTCTGAATTGCGAGTTATAAACTTGGAATTGTGAGGAATATATAACTATATTATTGCGCAGCTCTTTATATAAAGTTGGTTATATAAGTATGTCCAACTTTATCTGCACACATACAGGGCGATATATAGCAAATCTTAACTGCTTGATTGCTTGAATCATCAAAAAACTATATATATAGCTATAGGATATATTAGAGATATTAAAGAGATTTCATTTGTGACTTTTCTTTCCGATGAGTGTGCTTGATGGTTTTCAATGAATTTACAGTAAATCTGTTCTCAAACAGGTTCAAACAATATCAGGAATCATTTTCTACTTGTTCTTTTGATTCATCCGAACTGAGCGTAAGAGGACCATTGATGATGGACCTGGTAAAATATTTAAATAAATTAAAAAGCTTACACTTTTCAGACCATTTTTTTGCGCTGTCTCAGTGTTGAGCTCATTTCATTTCATTTGTTGATTTCTTCAGAAGGCGAACACGTGGGAGACATTGGAGAGGTTCATTCGCAGTGTGTCGAAGTTTCTAGCCGCCATAGAGAAGCGTGCGATCAGAGCTGAGTTTGAAGAGTATCTGATACAGAACTACAAGCACTTCTCAGAGCGTGAGTCCTTCTACGCTCCATCCATTTACTTCAGATTTAGTCAGATCAGTGCTGTACAAACAAGGTAAAACACATTGTTGTTTTTCTCCAGCTTATGTGGTTCGCGCCAAGGCCCAGCAGACCTCCGATTTAAACACAGATGGAGAAAAGTTTAAACCTAAAATACGAAGCATTTTCAACAAAATGGTGATAGTGGACTTTTTAGTCAATGATCTTTCCTTCTACATGGAGTGTGAGAGGTCAGGGGTCGTCCAGCAGAGGGCGCTCTATACTTGCAATTGAACAGGAAGGCAAAGCCCTTGTTTTGTCTAGCATCTGGGATTGAGGTTGTTACTGATCTTTTCTGAGTTTATAGGTTCAGGCAATTGGCAGACGCAGGCGATGTGATGGCATCAGAGGGCTTGTATAGCGAGACTGATTATGCCATGCTTCACCATAAAGCTGAGCTGATCATCAACATATTTCTCCAGTCAGATCTCTCACCAAAGCTCTTGGTATGCTATTATATAACATCTATCCTACATTAACTAGCATAAGTGAGCTGCTAGATCTGAAGTATCATAGTAAAGAGAACGTGCAATACCCAGATCTTAAACTAAACATTTGAATCATAGAAAAATAATATTTGGCAATATTTCATTATGTGATCATCCTCCTGCGAGGGACCCCAATCCTAACATTTAAAAGGCAGCTATATATTATTATATATATAAAGACCCAATGTAGACTGTGAAAAATAAACATTATAAATATGTCTAAAATATTATTTTGAAAATATCTGGTTTCTATTAAAGGATTAGTTCACTTTCAAATTAAAATTTCCTCATAATTTACTCACCCCCATGTCATCCAAGATGTTCATGTCTTTCTTTCTTCAGTCAAAAGGAAATTAAGTACTTGGTACTTCAATGGAGTCCAGCAATGTAGACGCTGCTAAGTGTATTACTGCCCTCCACAGGTTAAAGTTTGAACTAATTGTTATATACTTGCACTAGCATATTGTATATGACAATTTAGATCAAACTTTGACCTGTGGAGGGCAGTAATACACTTAGCAGTGTCTACACTGCCGGAATTCAAATAGAGAAGAAGAAGAGAGCTAGTTCAAGATGAGCATTTATGGTTAAAATTTATAGATTTTTTTATTATTATTATTATTATTTTAGAAAATTAGTGATGGTTTCTCTTGATAAGACCCTTATTTCTTGTCTGGGATCGCTGTAAACTGTAATTTTGACCTTCAACCATTTGGGCTCCATTGAAGTCCACTATATGTAGAAAAATCCTGGAATGTTTTCATCAAAAACCTTAATTTCTTTTCTACTGAAGAAAGAAAGACATGAACATCTTGGATGACATGGGGGTGAGTACATTATCAGGAAATTTTCATTTGAAAGTGAACTAATCCTTTAAGTTATTACATTTTTTTCTACTCACTATAGTATTGTACTGCTAGGTGTGTACAGTATATATGTGTATATATTATATATATATCATATGTGGGCGTGTGTGTGTGTGTACTCAGATCAACACAACTGAGGCTCAGAAAGATGCCATACTGCAGCGTTTTGCCTCTGGGAAGGTGGACCGCACACTCTTCTATCTAGCTATGATGGACGTGTTTCCAAGTCTCATCTTCTGCTGGAAAAGGTGACCTCATATTCAAGACATTCTCATATCACACACAAACTGTGGTGTAACAGAAGCAGTGCAGGTGTCAGTGTCAGCTGTAAAACCAGTAGCAGCAGGTGTTACTGACAAGAGTATATTAGTAATAGCATTATTATTGAATGATATAGAGAGCCTTTACTATATATAAGTCTCTTTACAAATTAACATTTTGTAGAAATAATATAGTAATAATTCAAGGCAATAAAATGGGACAGATCACTGACACATCAAATAGCTAAATACAGCTATTAATACAGGGCTTTTCTGAAGTTCAAAATTGCTTTAAAAACACGTGTTGTAATATAAATAAAATTGGGGTTGGGGCATAAATATGAATGAAAAAGCTTACTATTAATATTAGCTTGATAGTAGTAAGCTTATAATTTTTTAATAATAATAATAATAAATAAGCAAAAATAATAAAAACAGATCTGCTATTATATTAGCTTGGATTTTTTAAAATGATAATAATAAATAATAAATCAAATTGTGACAAAATACACATAAATATGAACAAAAAAGGTACTATTATCATTATCTTGCTAGTATTTGTCACGTTAAAAGAGCACACAATGAATGAGAGTCAGATGAAACAGTCTTTATTTAGAAATCTGCAGGAAAACGTAGATAAACAGAATCCTCAAAAGCTTACACAGACATAAAACATAGACAAGATCGGACAACCACCAAAAAGAAACAGGAAATACTAGAACAAATGATGGAACTAATACGTTGATTAACAGAACAGGTGAATAACTAATCAAACACATTGAGAAACTTACGATGCGTTCCAAACGGGATATATCGCCCTCCGAAGGGCACTTCGGAGTGAAAACAATCATGGCCACCATATTGAAGGTGCCAAACCGAAGTGCTCAAAACTGGCCATTTCAAAGGGCACTTCAGAATGAATGATTTCGAAGGGTACAACTGATGGACACTTCGGGCCCCCATGATCCTTTGCACAGGGAAGTTGTTTGGCATCACGGAGTTTGATTTTACATATAAATGTATGTAGCCTATAGCATTTTTCTATACTATTGTAACATTTATGAGTAAGATTTGGTACATTATTATGGTCAAAATGACATTGTACTTCAACAAAAATACTTTACAGCTCCCTTTATCAGTCCATTCAAATGTTTAAAATACATAGACAAAATATGCGTTATGGTGCAATAAACCAAAAATAACGTTAAACAAAAGGTGCCGCTTGCACAATCTACTCCTCCTCAATTGTCTCGTTAAGATGACGCTGAAGTGCGTTCCAAAAAAGTTTTTTTGACCCCTACACCCTTCTTCCCTTCGAAGCTCTCACTCCGGAGGGTAAACCCTTTAAAGGGATTAGGGCATAGGGATGAGTCCTTCCGAATGGAACGCAGGGTGGTCAAACAGGCAGACAAGGAAGTCTGACAGTATTAGGATTATTATTTATATTCAAATAGAGCAATGTTTAAGTTTGCATTAAAGAAGAATATTTTGTAAAATTATAATAATGCACATAATAAATTCCATTTCAAATTGGTGGAAATACTGATTGTAACAAACTGTTGTCTATTGCAGATATAGGAGGTTTAAGAGTAACTGCATGTTTCTTTTGCAGGTTTTGTTATCTAAGGGTGATGAATCAATTCTACCCCAAGAAAGCACTGAAGAATCAAGCTGTGCGCTCTTGTCCTGCAGAACAACGCCCTTTAAACATCCAGCAGATCAAGACCATCAGATCAAATGAAGGTGAGAAGTTTCTCAGGACTCCAACTGCATGTATCAATCCATGAACAGTCATTTTGAGTGTCTGAACTGTTTAACCCCATTAACTGATATATTTGACTAGTTAAAGATGCCATCCTGCGTTTCTCCACTCAACACGGCCTCACGCTGCTGCTGCCGCAGACTCCACACAACCACACAGTTTCTCCTTCTGCCAGATGAAGGACATTAAAGCAGCTGCTTCAGACTGGTGCGCTTCATTTTGTGTGTGTGTGTGTGTGTGTGTGTGTGTGTGTGAGAGAGAGAGAGAGAGAGAGAGTTTCTTCACGTATGAACCCAACATTGCTTTAATCCTGATTCTCCATAACATGATTATTATCATTAACTAAAACTGAAACTAAAACAAAATTGATTCATTAATTTAAATGGTAAAGACAACATTTCTCATTTTCATTTAGTTTATCTTGAACTACTAAAATAACTAAAACTAACTGAAAAGCTATACAGATATTTTTTTAAAAAATTATAAAAATGTCAAAAACAACAAAATTAGTAAAACTTTAACAAAAATTAAAATGAAAAACAAATTCAAAATATTAGTTGTGTTTTGCTATTGTTGGACCTCATGTGAGTGACAGGTTGCAGTGACTTATGTTGCCTGAAGAGGGAGGAAATCTTGATTCAAGATTACCGGCACATGAATTTAAAGAAATAATGATGTGCACAGATAAATCATTTATAATAAATACTGCAGCATTACATAAAAAAATAAGAATGGTCAATTTTGATTTCATGGTGACTTTAAGATATTTGATTCTTCTAATTATTCCTGCCCTTGAGGAGAGGATCATAAAAGCAGCTTGTTTTCACACTTTCACCTGCAATGATGAGAAACAAAATGGTATGAAATGTAAGAGTTGAGTGACATGCGAAACAGGGGCCTTAACACACCAAAGCACCTTGGGAACGTGTTAATGACTGTGTCAAAATATTCTGCAGTGAATGAAAACTTACAGTCAAAGCAGCAGAGCTGATTTTCAGAAATAATTAAAGAAGCAACAACGACTGAGAAAGGTGAATCCTCTCTAAGTGGGACAGTTCGCCCAAAAATTAATGTTTTGTCATCATGTCATGTAAAAACAACCTTTCTGTGGAACACAATAGAAGATTATTGAAGAGTATTGGTGTCCAAACAACAATGGACCGCATTGACTTAATTTGAATAGACAAAAAATATAATACAGGCTGGAGTGAATAATGACACAATTATAATTTTGTGTGAACTATCCCTTTAAATCGTTGTTCTTCTCACTGTTGTAGTTCTGTCCGCTGCCTCTAGATGACAGCATCACATCAGATGAATCTCCCTTAGTTCTGCTTAAGTCCTCACAAAACTACATGTGTTTCACATCATTTTCAGTGATCACATGTGATTAGCCTATACAAAAGCACAGGAATTCAACATGTGGACTAATGTGATTAACGTGTTAATGAGTGAAACTAAATGTGAGGGATGGAAAAGAGATTGAACAAAAAAACAGGCTGCAGAAGTGCAAAATAAACATTTTGGTATCAAGGAATTATTTTAAGTGAATTGGTTCAGCATATTTAGAGGTGTTTGTGTGCATCTCCTGCTTCTTTTATTTGAACTGTTTCCTTGCATATCACTCAACATCTGTTGACACCATCATACTAAAATAATGTCATACTCTTGTAGCAAGTAGTTTATACTTAAGCTGACCCTGACAGCAAATAGTGTCGACCCAGATCTGGCCCACATATGGGCTGCGTTCCAGTTCGGTTTTAGACACGCACTCGCGAACTTCCCTACACACTTCCCCTCGGGGCAATCCCTGCCGCCATTTTGAAGTGCGTTCCACTTCGTGAAGTGGACGAGGGAAGTTTATATGGACAGACCCTCGCTCCCTCGATTTTGACCGAGGGAGCGAGTCTACTTCATATGTACACTTCAGGCAGCTCCATAACCCACAATGCAACACGATTGTGATGTCACCGCATATCGCGTTTAATTTACCCCACCACAAACAACTCTATGATATATTAATTATTTTTTAAACATTTAAAACACACATATATATACACATAGAATGCTGTATTAAACAATTTTGTAAGGGGAAAAAAAATAATAATAAATCAGCTCCATTGCGGATTCCAAGTGATCAAGGGCTTAGGACGTTCCAGTTCAGCCCATACAAAGGTTCCGCCAGAAGTGGGTACTCGTGCAACGTAAGCAATGACGTACATCAGAGTCAACGAGACCGAATGAAGTTAGCGAGGGAAGGGCATTAAAAACCCGAACTGGAACGCAGCCCTAGTCCACATGTAATCCACATGTACCAGATGTGGGCCGGATCTGGGCAACACTATGTGTCAGGGGAGCATTATAGGCAATTTCAGATTTTCACCTCATTTGTGTATACACACACAATTTAACAAATGGTGATGGTGAATATAACAGATATTATATAAAATATGAGCACAATTATTTATATATATACAGTGCTGCTTGAAAGTTTGTGAACCACTTGCAAAAATGTGAATAATTTTAACAAAATAAGAAGGATCATACAATATGCATGTTATTTTTTATTTAGTACTGTACATTTTACATAAAAAAATGTTTACATATGGTCCACAAGACATTTTTTTTAATATAAAATTTATAAAAACGACCTGCTCAAAAGTTTTCACAAACTTGATTTTTAATACTGTGTGTGGTTACCTGGATGATCTACGACTGTTTTTTTTTTGTTTTGTTTTGTTTTGTGATGGTTGTTCATGAGTCCCTTGTTTGTTCTGAGCAGTTAAACTGCCCAATATTCTTCAGAAAAAACTTCAGTTTTCCATCATCTTTTGCATATTTGAACCCTATCCAGCAGTGACTGTATGATTCTCTGATCCATCTTTTCATACTGAGGACAACTGAGGGACTAAAACACAGCTATTAAAAAAGGTTCAAACATTCACTGATGCTCCAGAAGGAAACACAATGCATTAAGAGTCAGGGGTGAAAACTTTTAAACAGGATAAAAATGTCCAATTTTTCTTATTTTGTTTACATTCTTCCTTTTCTTTTAGTACTGCCCTTTGGAAGCAGAAGACAAATTAAGTATAATATTCCTTGATCTTCAAATGCAAAAAGTTTTCATCTCCCAGCTAATGCACCGTGTTTCCTTTTGGAACATTAGTGAATGTTTGAACCTTTTTTAATAGTTGTGTTTGAGTCCCTCAATTGTGCTCAGTGTGAAAAGATGGATCTCAAAATCAGACAGTCACTGCTGGAAATGGTTCTAATACACAAAATATGCTGAATTTTTGGGACCTTGAGGATTTTTTTGAAGAATATTGGCCAGTTTAACTGCTCAGGACAAACAAATCATAAAAACAGTCACAGATCATCCAGGTAACCACCTGGATTTTTTTTTTTTTTTTGTCAGTGTAAACATTGTTTATGTAAAATATCTTACTCAGGACAGTACTAAATAAAAAATGACATGCATTTTGTATGATCCCTCATATTTTGTTAAAATTATTCACATTTTCACAGATTCTGCAAGTGGTTCACATACTTTCAAGCAACACTGTATATAAAGAGAGAGAGGCCTGTTAATGTTGTTTAGTTCTGATGATTCTCTCTATCCTACAGAAACCATGATTACATGTACAACATGTTCCTGTAAATTAAAAAGGTGGTAGCTCTCTTTAATTACTGTATCATGACCTTTCTTTATTGTATAAAAATGGTGCCATATTAGTATGCAGGGAATTGTTTTACATATCAAAAAATTAATTTACACTGGTAATTTGAATTTAACTTTTTCTAACAGGATAAGTAGGACAGGTCAGTAGAGGATCACTCCAGTGTGGAGTGGTTCATTCTGAAATTACTCTATTGTGAAACACTGCGAAAGCAATTAAAATGAAGGGAGAGTGTTTTCTGTCCTTCACCGTCAGTGACACTGCAGCTCTGGAAGGAGGAGAAAATAATTCAAGAAGAAAAGGCTATATTTCATTCCAAAAATAAAAAATAAATCAAGAAATTATTGTGTAAATCTCATAATTCTCATTACTAGAATGAGAAGAACTTTGTACATTATTTAAATTGTAATGTATTTATACATCAAAGTATTTGTTTTAATATATACTGATTGAAATAAATAAAAAAAACATTGAAGTACAGTCATTTTTCACTCAACGATTATTCATATGGGCATGGCATTTACATGGTGCTCCAAAGTATTTCCAAGAATGGTATTACCATGGTATTATGTCCACAAAAACATAGTAACACCATTGCAAATGTAAGTGAAGGTCTTCATCTACAAGAGCTCATCCATCCGGAATGAGCATTTTTTATTTTTTTTTACCACAGCAATGGTGTAATTGAAAGCATATGCTCAACTCATTCATTTACTGACGCAAGAATTGATCATTTCATCTCGTATAGTGTGTCATAGTGGACAACAACCGATGCAGCGGTTCTCATTCTGGTGGAAAAAGATTATATTGAGATGATTCAATCTCAAACTATCCCTGATCCTGGACAGCAACAGCACTGATGTCACACACACACACACACGTTGGGTTTCCATGTTCATAATGATTATACTATACAAACTGTCTATTCTATCCCCTAACACTAAGCCTACCCCTAAACACCCATCACAGAAAACTTTCTGTATATTACATTTTCAAAAAACATCACTTAGTATTATTTATAAGCTGTTTTTCTTGTGGGGATATATTTTTCCTATAACGCAGCATTTACCAGGACTACACACATACTGGTTTCCATGTTTTATGGGGACTTCCCATAGATGTACAAATGATTTTTACTGTACAAACTATATTCAATCCCACTACACTAAACCTACCTGTCACAGAAAACTTTCTGCATTTTTAGACTTTCCAAACACTTCAATTAGTAGGATTTATAAGCTGTTTTCCTCATGGGGACCAAAAAATGTCCCCATAAGGTCAAAATTTACTGGTATTACTATTCTTGTGGGAACATTTGGTCCCTATAACGTAGGGAATACCACGTACACACACACACACACACAGCCGTCAGCTGAATGTCATCACAGCACAGTCCTGTGAGAGTGGAGCCAGGGGCAGCAGCAGACAATTAATTTCTCGAAAAAGTGCTCTTTTAATTAAACAAATGGTCCTGAAAAATGGTGAGCGAGAACTAGTGTTAGAATTCCCACATCTGGAGGAGTTCATTAATGTTCACAGAGCCGCGGGTTAACCGACCTCTTACACACACACAAGAGGTGTTTTACTCCATTTATACTATTAACAGGAGCCCATAATGGAAATCACAGTGAAATGTCATTTACTGACATTAACATAAATAAAAAAGACACTTGGAGATAGATTCTTATATCATAAATCAGTACTTGGGATTGAGTATATAGATGTTAATTTTTGTCATTCTCTACAATTAAAAATGTAGTAAGTTTTCTTCAGTAAGTTTCAATTTAGTAAGAAATATTCCAGGTGTTTCTTATTTTGTTTTTCACTTTATTTGTGTCCTCAATATTATTATTTTTTATCCTGTTAGTCTTTTGTATAATTGCTTTACTGTTTTAATTTACAACTTAAATACTAAAATATGCATACAAACATAGAGCATACAACAAATGTGGATAAAATAAGTAAAATTGCCATAACTAACAAAAGCCAGTTCTTCAATGACATCATCCTCCACATGATGTTGGAGGGAAATCAACATGACAGACATAAGCAAATGAATTCTGTAATGTTAGGTTTATGTCACTGCCATTGTATAAATAAGCTTGATACTTTTATAGAAATACTTCAATGAAAGTCAGTCAGTTCACACAGCTGTCCTGGCAGTGCACATGTGTTGAAACATAAAGTCACAATAATTTTACCTTTAAATGAAGCAATGGCCAGATTCACACTGTCATTTGTTCATATGTCCACTTGCAGCCTGCAAGGAAACAGCACAGCTCTAGCACCGTCTGCATCTGTCCTACTAATCAGACTTTCATCAGACAACTCCACTTACTGTCTCTGGTTAACAGCTGCACGCCTTTACATCACTATTCTCCAAGGACTCAAGAATTCCTCACACAATGTCTTTGCATCTCACTGGAATATTTGTGAGACTGTAATGTGAGTTTTTCATAGAAGCATTCTGCCAGTTTTATAAATAATATAAAATAATCTTTGAAATCTTTCAAACATGCAGAAATCAAATATAATAATCAAATGTCAATAAACATTTAAATCCTAACAATGAATAATGAAGTAAAACTGTTAGTTCCTGTCGTTGATTCTGATTGGTCAATAGCTGTGTTTTAGTCACGATAAAACACGGCTATGACCGCTTCACCCAACGGTTCTGTGTATCACTACACAACACCCTTAGTAACCACTTTTAGTAACATAAACTGCTTTTTCTTAGTTGATATTGTTTATTGAAGCTTAATGTATTATGTAGAAGAGTATTGTGAGAAAGAGATTGAGTGAGCGGGTTTATTACCTCCATTCAGATTTAGCATTTTCCTTCAGGTCAGTCCTATGTTCATAATTAAAAAGTCAGTTTAAATGTCCACTACAATATCTTGTCCTTTTAACAGTTAAGGGTTTTTCCCGTGACTGACAGCGCTAGTCAAAGCATTTGTTAGTTGGGGCTTGTTCCATGTTCTTTTCAATATAAAAGTCTTCGCTTCTGAGTGACTCACTCATTGTCTTTGCCGCCATCTACTGGCGTAATAATCTAACTAAATAATCAGCGACTATTTTTTCCAGTGGAAGGAAGGCTTTTAGTGATTTTACTTCATGAAAGTTGCATTGATACATATATTTTTTGGCTTTAATATTTGTATTGTGAGGTAACCGTTTTATAACTCTGCTCATGTTGTGCCTAACAACATCCATCAGCCATGACTTATTCATGATACAGCACAGCCTCTTGTACCTTATTGCTTACATATTGCAAACAATAAGAAAGCATATTTAGCTTAAAAAAAATGAAGCACTACCTTAAAGATTTTGTGTATTGTGACAATAATTTAATTAAGCTCCCCCACCCCATTATCATTACTGAAAAAAAAAAAAAAAAACTCATTGAAGGTGCAATATGTAGGATTCATGTCCACTAGAGGTCGCTAGAAGCCTATTCAAAACAAAAGCGTAGCTTGATGACGGCAAGTTTGAGCACGGAATCTTGGGACATGTGGTCTTCACATCACAGCCGGTGGAAACAATCGGGATAGGACTAAGGAAGAAATCATGTTCATGGATGCGATTATTTACGTTACTGTAGTATGAAGCAGAGCAGGACCGAGTGTTGTGGGAGCTGAACGAGGCCGCTGGAGCGATTGCGCAACACACGCCTCATGAGCAGTGGAACTTTTATTATGTCACAGTCGCCGGCGCCACATCCGCTTTTCCGGTCATGAGTATGAGGTAATGCAGCTCTGTTTATCATATTAGATACATTTGAGTGTGTTGAAAATGTTGTTATAACGTTACTCTTGCTCGGTGGCTGCTGGGAGACACTTGTTTGAGACACACTGCAGTAAGATAGATCGATTTTAGAATATCACATTAAATGCTGGGTGGCTTGTGTTTATAAATGGCATGCAATTAATTTTAAAACGTAGGCTATTGTATGATGGAGAAAAATCTGTATTACTGTTACTAAAAATAAAGCTACATCTGATTATGCTATGTTAGCTACTTGACAAAATTGTGTTTTTCTCTGAGGCATGGTAAAGCATTAAAAATCAAGAAAATTAGATTTAAACAATAAGACTAAGCGTGTTGAGCTATATAACAATAATTAGTTTTCTGTCAATAAACATAACCAAACAGTTGTTCCCTTGTCTATTAAAACGTAATATATTAAAGCGTCTTTGGAGCCTCGGTTAAAATTACAATTTTCTCCCGATTTAAAAATAGTTACTCAAGTGAACAAAATATAACACTGGCCTAGTGGTTTTTGGATATTTTACTGCAAAAATCTTACATATTGCACCTTTAACATCTAATGTGTAATTTTTTTTATTATGTATAAAAGTATTTTTATTAAGCTTAATTTATTTCAGTTTTAGACTTTTAGTTATTTCCTACTTATTTTATTTCAGTTAGTGCTATTTTTTGTTTAGCTCAGTGTTCTTTCATTACTCTTTCTCTCACATTAGCAGCATGAGGCCTGAGGTTTTGTCACATTTCAGAATAGTCTGTCACCCCATACACCCCCCACCTCACGCGCGCGCACACACACACACACACGCACACAGTCACCAATACGCTATTTACCAAAATCACCAAACAAAACTACCGCAATTCACTCTAGAGATGCACAGTGCTAATGTTAGCGGTGAGAATCGCACGTGTTCGCGGGCGCGGGAAGCTGCTGGCCGTGTGAAGTCGTTGTTTGCGGCCGGTTCGGCACTCCGAGCAGCTGTGGGTGAAGAAGATGCTCAGATTTGCTTTCACACAGCCCGGAGCGCATCAGAGAGGAAGACGGCGATGTCAGACCTGCCTTCATCACGTCACCGCCAGCAGTCCTCATCATAACCTCTCATACGGACCCCCCCGCTCGCACGCACGCGGTTCGTGGAGAAGCGCCACAGGAGCGCACGGTTAAGAATAGCAGAAGTCATGTCGCATCAGATGCAAGTGCTCGGCGTGTTTTGGGGGCTGTTTCGTTGCGGCGCAGAACTCGCGCGAGTCTCCCCTCCCGCAGTGATTATCTGCTGCCGTTTGCATGCTGTCACTCTTCTTTGGCGCTCTGCGCAGGAGCTTTGGCCCTCAGGTTGACATAATCCTGCGGAGGGGCCCGAGCGCGGAGCCTTTATTAAAGTGATTCTGTTACAGCGCGGGCAATGCATTACAGCTGGACTGTTCCCGGCGGACTGTATGGTTATTGTGCAGTGGAAACATCCCTTTTGTTTCATATCTGTGTCGTTTAGAAAAACGTGTTTTAGGTTTATTGACTAAATTAAAGTAAAACCCACCTATGTGCATTTTAAGAAACACGTGAAGGCTGTTGCAAAAGGAAGACAGCATGATTTTATCATTTCTGGCCACATTATAAGGGAGCATTGTCTGCGTCACAAAAATACAGTAAAATAGTAAATAACTTTTCCATTTGAATGTATTTTAAAATGTCATTGATGGCAAAGCTGAATATTTAGCAACCATTACTGCAGTTTTCAGGATTCTTTGATGAAAAATACAAAAGAACAACATTTGTTTTAAACACAATTCATATGTAACATTGTAACTCTTTTTACTGTCATATAACAGACCCCAAACTTTTTTACGGCAATGTATATGTAGTCAATACAGAATAGATAATGATTTTTAGAAAATAAATAATAGCTAATCTCTTCGTCCACTCCCACAGAAAAGAGATATAACAAATAAGATCTTTAATATCTTGTTTCTTCCACACAACAAATTATGATTTATTAAAAAATATGACTTTGTTATGAAGAATGTTCATGCTGCATTTTCCCAGCTCTAAAAAGGACAAAAACATCATAAAACAAGCTATGACTTGTGCACTATATTTCAAGTCTTCTGAAATCATATGATAGCTTTGTATGACGAATAGACATAAATCTATTTGACTACAGCTCCATTTCTGCCATTACACCCTGCATATTATAATATTATGTCAGACTCAGATATGAATGAGGAAGATATTTTCAGTGTGAACTTCAGAGACGACGTGTGTGCCTGTCTCTCTCTATCATGCGTCTTCAGCTCGTGTTGTTGTTGTGTTTGCTGTGACACCTGGCCTTGTCGACGAGCAGCTATCAGCCTTGGATGCATTTTGGAAGGTCTGAGATGTGATTTTCCTCAGATCACTGGTAAGGACACAAAAATCACCATATATACACAAAATCACCCTGAGACAAAGAGTACAGTGTGTGCTTAGTTTCATAAAGCTGATGCGTTAGCCGTTAATTACTATGCATGTGGTTAGTGGCAGGGATGTTCTCTTTATAGACAGCATTTGATTGGACATTAATTTAGACACACCCACAAGTGCAAGATGATGTCATCATCATCAATATTATGTTAAAAATCAGAGACATCTGATGTAGAGTTACCCAATTAACAGGGAACGTTCTCAAAACTTTAAAGGTGCCATCGAATGTTTTTTTTACAAGATGTAATGTCTAACGTGTCCCCTGAATGTGTCTGTGAAGTTTCAGCTCAAAATACCCCATAGATTTTTTTTTTAAATTAATTTTTTTAACTGCCTATTTTGGGGCATCATTAAATATGAGCCGATTTATGCTGCGCGGCCCCTTTAAATCTTGTGCTTCCCGCCAACGGAGCTCGCGCTTGCCTTAAACAGTGCCTAAACAAAAGTTTACACAGCTAATATAACCCTCAAATGGATTTTTACAAAGTGTTCGTCATGCATGCGGCATGCATCGGATTATGTGAGTATTGTATAGTGTTATATTGTTTACATTTGATTCTGAATGAATTTGAGGCTGTGCTCCGTGGCTAACGGCTAATGCTACACTGTTGGAGAGATTTATAAAGAATGAAGTTGTGTTTATGAATTATACAGACTGCAAGTGTTTAAAAATGAAAATAGCGATAGCTCTCTTGTCTCCGTGAATACAGTAAGAAACAATGGTAACTTTAACCACATTTAACAGTACATTAGCAACATGCTAACGAAACATTTAGAAAGACAATTTACAAATATCACTAAAAATATCATGTTATCATGGATGTCAGTTATTATTGCTCCATCTGCCATTTTTCACTACTGTTCTTGCTTGCTTACCTAGTTTGATGATTCGACTATGCACACCCAGACGTTAATACTGCCTGCCCTTGTCTAATGCCTTTCATAATGTTGGGAACATGGGCTGGCATATGCAAATATTGGGGGGCGTACACCCCAACTGTTACGTAACAGTCGGTGTTATGTTGAGATTCGCCTATCTTCGGAGGTCTTTTAAACAAATGAGATTTATATAAGAAGGAGGAAACAATGGAGTTTGAGACTCACTGTATGTCATTTCCATGTACTGAACTCTTGTTATTTAACTATGCCAAGATAAATTACATTTTTCATTTGTGGGCACCTTTAAGGCCCGGGTACAACCTTCCACAGTTGGCCGCGCAAGCCTTTCAATACTCCTTTGGCCGTGTTCGGCCCATGCACACTATATCTAGTGAATTTTGTTTTCAAGTGACTCAAGTTACTCGCACACTGTTGTATGCGGACCGTTCGCACGGTCTCAAAAGTTGGGCTGCATGTGGACGGGCGGCCGGGGATGATGAAAATTACGTCATGCGGGCGGATGGCCCAAGTATACTTTTGTGTGTAATGTTCTGGCAAGGTTCTCTCAAAGTTATGAATGAACTTTCTTCCAGTAATGTTAACAGGGTTCGGGCCAAAATACCGAGCTCGGAGCCCTCTCCTCGGACAGCACGCCAAATACGCATACTACGCATACTATTTACTATCTGATTATTTGTAAGTGTGAACTCGTGAAATGACCACGGACACTGCTAGTGTTCTGCATGCACGTCGACGCGGACAACGACGCAGAAGTATAAATGAAAACAGACGCATAGCCTACGGCGCAGATGCTTCGTCGTAGGTCCGACGCAGAAGTATATCAGCCTTTATACAAGTACAAGTAGTACAAACAGCCTACGCCATAGCTACGGCGTACATTTGATGCAGAAGTATAAATCAGCCTTTACAACTTGTTTCAGAACGTTCAGAGAACACTCAAAAGTAATGATCCCATAATGTTTGCAGATTGATAAAATGATAATGTTTGCATAACCAAGAATAAAAAAACTATTTTAAAACATAAAAAAAAACGGACAGTTTTGAACATCCAAGAATCATTCAAAAATAATGTTTTCATAACTTAATAACATTAGCAAAACGTTCTTAGATGTTAGCCATGTATGTACATAGCAGTTGAGTAAATGTAGTTCAAACAAATTTTAGGAGAATTCGATGTTTGAGATTCATTTTTTAATTGATGTTGAGTTCATTTTGAGATCTCAAACTTTTGATTGTTTTTTTCTTTTGAGGAAAAGTCTCCATTTGAGCTCAATTTAATCTCGTTGCTGTTTAAATGTCGTTCGTATTAGATTATACACAATAGACTGACACTTTCTGATTGTATAGCAATAGTAATTCTGTGGCTCAGACAGCACCGTGTTTGACACGTGTCGGCTCTTTATGTCGCGTCTGTCCTATTTCTTCACGCAGGGATGTATATAAGAACTCTTTGATGGGGAAAAAAGATTTACTTTCAATTAAAAGGCTCTGATTGAAAAAAAGACCATTTCTACAAACTTCATTCTTCATCAAGAATCCAATTACCATGTGAAAGGGAAAGTGTAAAGAGTTTTTATTGAATGTAGTTGGTAATGATGGACTCTGAATGTAATAACTCTGCCAATTAGCCGTTTTCATTTGATTTAGACTGACTTTATGATCTCTCTCAATATCAATTACACGGAAAGCTTTCAAAGCGCTTCTTCACCGTGAGACGGGCAGAGGAGAGTCTAATTAATGCATTCTAACTAGTTTTCATTTGCGGGTTAATTACCAATTCACAGTTTCTAGGTCAAGCACACCATGTCTACTGTCGTACAAAGTGACTCTTTTACAAAGTGCTATGGCTATTTTTATATTTAAAAAAAATAATAAAATATTAACCAATCTTGAACATTATTATTATTTTAATTGACAAGTTTTACAGAATGTATTCTACACTCTACCACATTTGTGTTTTATTTATCGTCTGTCTTAGCTACTTGGCTTGCATTATTTGTTCTTTATATTGTCAAGAGTTTAGCAGAATTCTAAAATCACATAGCCTATGTGCTTATTCCGTGATGCTGAAAATACAGTTAAATTTCTTCTTTCAGATCACGTAAGAAGTCATTCTCCAAAAGATTTGTCAGCTGATTGATTGACAGCTGTCAGTTAATGTCAGCAAGTTTATTTAGTGCTGAATAAAGCAGAATATTCAGCAGAGTTACAATTGTACACGATTTCTCTTCTTTTTCATTTACTCATCTATAGTTTACCTTCAAAAGTTAGCATTGCAGATATTGTTGGCTCATGTGATCCAGGATTATTATGAGAAAATCTAAAACTAAAACCATTAAAAATGACTCAAGTCTATGTATGTTCTCAACGTTTGCTGCTTTGCCCTGCCAGCAGGGGTCAGTGTTGCTGTGAAAACTGATTCACTGGAATTCAAGCTGGAAATTGAGGACAGTGGCCAACAGTACTGGATAAACCCTGAGAATAATGTAGATCTATCCGTCCATTTTTCTGTCCAGTAACAGTGATTTATATGCCCATTTTATAAAAATGTGATGTTGGTGGTGTCTACACATTTACATTAATGTAATGCAGAGTTAGTCTATTCTCCTAACATTTGAATCTACAAAGTTTCTAATTACTCTCTAATTATGCACTCTTGTGTGGTTTTTTTTTTTTTTTTGGGCCTCATTCATAGTCGGTGAATGAAGAGATAGTGCTGTGGAATGCGTACCATCTCTCTCTCTCTCTCTCTCTCTCTCTCTGTGTGTATGTGTGTTTGTGTGTGTTGTCTGCTGTACTAGTGATTGATGTTGTTCTTTAGAGGAGTGTGTGTTTGCTGTGCTCAGGGAGCTGCAGTCCAGATCTCTGTTTATTTGTGTTCAGTCAGGGGCCACGGCCCTTAACCAACTCCATCCTCTCAGACCAACGCTGGGTCACTGTGTGTTCAGACACCGGCCTGATATGATTGAAGCAATAAAGAGCATGATATGAACACACATGAAAAACAGTTTCACCTGGAGGAAAATGTTATTGCTCTTTTTCAGCTCAGGAAATTTAAGGGACTTCTTGGTTACCTTTGGCTTTCACTGATGTATCAACTTTGTTTTAGACGTTTCTCCTAAAATTCCTGAAGAAACATAAAAATAGACCCACAAGTTGTCATACTCTAAGAATTTACAATGTTGAAAAGTTTGGGGTCAGCAAGATTGTTTAATGTTTTAGAAGGAAGTTCACCAAGGCTGCATTCACGTTCGAAGCTGAATTTTCAGCATCATTACTCCAGTCTTCAGTGTCACCTGATCCAGAAATCATTCTAATATGCTGAATAACTGCTCAAGAAACATTTCTTATTAATATCAATGTTGAGAACCTTTGTGCTGCTTCATATTTTTGTGAAAACTGTGATACATTTTATTTTTCAGGATTCTTTTGATGAATAGAAAGTTCAAAAGAACAGCATTTATTTGAAATAGGAATATTTTGTAACATTGTCTAAAAATGTCCGTCATGTTCGATCAATTTAATGTATTCTTGCTGAATAAAACATCATTGTATTAGGTAACATTCAAATAATTGCATTGTGTTAAACTGACTTGAAACAGTTGTGTTTTGGTTCAACTCAATATTTTCATTTTGAAATTACATGTTTCAATTAAGTATTTCAAAAATAACATTTGATACATGTTTAATTTACTTAAGTAAATTAAGTTAATCCAACAAAATTCTTTTCAACCACTTTACATAATCCATTTGAGTTGAGACTATATGCACAGGATTTCCCCTACCCATCATGCTTTGCACAGGGCTGGATGGGGAGAGTAAAAATGGAAATAAAATGTTATTTTATGCCTTTTTATCAA
This sequence comes from Chanodichthys erythropterus, assembly GCF_024489055.1. Lineage (NCBI taxonomy): Eukaryota > Metazoa > Chordata > Actinopteri > Cypriniformes > Xenocyprididae > Chanodichthys > Chanodichthys erythropterus. The sequence continues at coordinate 11,378,841 of NC_090241.1, read as the reverse complement.
GATGATAAAATTGTGAGACTTGTAAATGCTTAATGTTCTTTTATGTTTATATTTAAAAGAGTTTCTGTTAGTGTTTTTGGAGGTTGCCTAGAGCATGTGTTTGGGTTGAGGACCTGCTAACAACAATTAAAGTAGTTCAAATAATAAAGAACAACTATTTTGGGCATGCCATGGATGTAACAAAACCATCTTTTGGCTATCACCTAACAATAAGAGAGTTTACAGACTAAGGATTTAGTGTAAGTTATTAAATTTATAAAAGTTGTGAAAATTGTTCTTGAACACATTCACTAAATAAACTAATCAATTAATCGTGTTCATTTCAGGATAATTGAACTTAATAGATTTTGACAAAATTAAGAATGTTAACCTGACTCAAGTAAATGGCATTGAAATAACCTTATGTAATAAAGTTTACTGAAATAAATAATGTTAATTAAATGCAACATAACCCAGTTACGTGGAACCTGCTGACATAAAATGTTAAGTAAATCCAACGTATAATTGTGTGTCTTTGGGTTGCAGATCTGAGCACAGTTTGAGACATTTGTGAGATCTCTTGTGAAACTCAAATGTGGGATCACTAAGGTCATTTTCTCAGTAAAAACATCTGAGAAGGCAACTTCAGCAAAAATCTCCACTTGCTCTGCTTTTAATCTCATTATATAGGAGAAACAACTGAGATATTAAAGAGATCTTTTGTGATTTTTAGGGATAGAAAGATACAAACCTATAATGTTTAAAGGGATAGTTCTCCAAATATGAAAATTCTGTCATTTACTCACTCTGAATGACTTTCTGTGGACTTTAAAAATAGTTATAATTAAGAAAAAACATTTTTGCACATAAAAATGTCAGATTAATAGGTTACTAAAATGAGTTTGCATGTGCCAGAAGTTGTGATCAGACTCATATTGAATGATGGCAGTGGGTGTTTTTGCTTGTGGAGTCATTCGGTCACCGTCTCTCTCTGTGTTTTTCTCTCAGGTTCTGCTCGGCACAGCGAGTGAAGAATGATGTGCTTTGCTCTGATGTAGGAAAATAAACCTTTCTAATGTGACATGCCGCTCCGGCCTGAGGAAGAGAAAGGCCAAACAGAAATCAACAGGGCCTCCGTGTAGCCCCTCAGCCAACTCCCCCAGGGGCTATATGGTTTACACCACTGGGCAAAAGGGCCCGGGACTCCGGGGAAAAATCAGACCACATGCTTGCTGAAATGGGACGGAGAGGGAAATATTTATATTCTCAAAGAAACAAAGCAGTGAGTCGGACTCTCTCTGAGAACAGTGTTTGTGGCCAAAACTTGCAGCAGCTATATACTTATTCGAAAAAAAAAAAAAAAACATCTTGATTTGGGGTTAAGACATTGCATCAGGTGTATTGCATTGGGCTCAATACACTGGCAAGACAGTCATTTTGATTTAAAAAAAAAAATACAATGAAACACTTAATAGAAAGGCTATTTTTCATTAAGCAGCAAATCAGCATATTAGAATGATTTCTGAAGGATCATGTGACACTGAAGACTGGAGTAATGATATTGAAAATTCAGTGATTGATCACAGGAATAAATTATATTTTACTATATATTCATATATAAAACAGTTATTTTAAACTGTAATAATATTTCACAATGTTACAGTTTTTACTGTATTTTTGATCAAATTAATGCAACCTTAGGTTATCCTTTCAAAATGCTAAATTTTTGAACGCTGTAAAACATTTCAGCTGGTTAAATGTAAGTTCACCTGCTGCCTTAAAAATGTGAGTTAACTCAACTTGAAGATAAGCTTTGTTTCAACTCAAATAGTCAAGACAACGCATTACTTTAAGTTAAAATTTAAACTTAAAATATTGCATTGTCTTGACTATGTGTGAGTTAAAACAAAGCTTATCTTCAAGTTGAGTTAACTTATGTTTAGTTGAGTTAACTCACATTTTTAAGGCAGCAGGTGAACTTACATTTCTAAGTTTAACCAGCTGAAAACTGAAAATGTTTTACAGTAGTGTAGCCTAAATAACCAGGACCAGAGAGTCACAAAATAAGTGGATGGATATCAGAAAACGACTGTTGACATAAAGAAAGATCAAGTAAAACTTTTATGACCTGGAGTGACTGAGCAAATAAATAAAATTTAAGTCCATTTCAAGCTTTTAAGAGCCTCCAAAAGGAATCTGTAACTGTTAAAATGCCTATTATATAATAAAATAATAGAAAATTAAATCAGCTACTATTTTTAGTGGCCATTAATGGAAAAAGATGCGCTTAGAATTGTGTAGTTGTGGCTTCTACCAAAAGGGGCAAAAAAAGTTAAAATAACTAGAAGTAGACAATCATTTATGAGCTTCATAGACGTTCATTGTAAGTGCATTACTGTAACCACAACTGAAATTACTGTCTGTTGTAATCGACAGCCTGTCACAGACATTATTGATAGTGCTTACATTGTAATCTAATCCATTGAGTTTTGCATCCCTTTAATATCCGTTCAACTCGTCTCACTTTGCAATTTGAATGGCTGTTTTTTTTTTATATTGGTAAAAGGCATCACATATGATTCATTCGGTGTGTATGATGTTGTTGGTCCTGACACCCTTTAACACCCCTTAAGTCTAAATGTTGTTGTAAAATTCACAGCACCCTGCATTTTTAATTATTTATAATATCCCTTAATAACAGAGCTGCACAAAACAGCCAAAAACAATATAAAATGAATAGATGACGCCAACTTTGGTGGATCGACAAAACTATCAAATATTATTCTATCGTAATATTATCCTTTGTAATCATTACAAGTTGTAATCATAGCCCGTTCATTGTGTTATATCTTTATACTGACTTCATTTTATTGTGACTTTATTAACAAACATGTTTGGGTTTTTTTCTTTCAATTGAACAGGAGATATTTTAAAGATAGTTTTCCATACAGTGATAATGCATGATGGTTTTGTACTGCTAAGCTCAAAAAAAAAAAAAAAAAAAAAAAAAAAAAGCCACACATTAGTTAGCCTATTTGATCACGGTTACAAGGATTTTAGGCCTCCCTCCCTCTCTCTCTCTCACACACACATACAGTCCTTTCCCCCTGTGGTCACATCTGCATGAGTTTGTTTTATAAAGGCTGCCCTCTCTGTCTGTCATTACCATCTCACCCCAGGTTAATGGCGCTCTTTTAAAATTAACGACCCCTAAAGATATACAAGCTCTCCAGGTTAAAGGCGTGATATATGATTTTTCTCTGGTAATTACCTTTAGCCGAGCAGCTTCCACCGTTCCCCTGCATGACGAGAATAATGTGGGATTGTGTTTTTGTAGTCTAGTGTTTCTTACGACTTTACGAGGGCGCGCGCGTGCCGAAAGCTCATTCGCATTAAAGACAAAACGGCCGCTGTGCACTTTGTGCTGTGGAAAAAATGAATTATTTCCACAATTCAAGGGGCTTTTGAACAGAAGAGGTCCAATTATTCTGTCTCTCGTGGCATTGATTCACAATACTGTCACAGTTAGCTGCGGTGTGAAATTTAACGGTGTGTCAAGAGCAGCCCTCGCCTTCAAAGAGCTCCGCTAAAACGCTGATCACAGCTTCGGCTGCGCCATCGACGAATTTAACTGATTAACAATACGAAGGTCTCGAGGTCAGCCGCAGAAAAGACATCTGAATTTCCTTAGTGAGGTTCGATACCGTTTCACATAAGAGAAAGTCTCTACAAACTCTCTTTTCAAACCTCGACTGACAGCTGCTCTCTCCCTCAGACGAGGGGCAGAGACGCGTGCGGCGCGCGGGCCCGCTTTCGAACAGATGAGGAGAATGGAAAATGTGCAACTAGCACTTTGCGCCGCCGCCGCCGCTGCCTATCTGATGCGAAGCCGGATTGATCTCCTATAATGCTTTGTCTTGATGAGACAATGAAAAATGCCCCCCGCCACCGGCGTGTCAATATGAGCGCGGGAGATGCGGAGGGTTTTTATTTAACCCGTTTTTTCCGTAAGATGATGGCTCTTGTTACATTTTCACTGCCTGCCTGTCAGCCTGACAACGCAATATCGGCTTCTCCCGCGCTTCCTGGTCGGTTTCATTTATTTCAAAACACCATTTCACACACGACTGACTTTAACAAGGCGTTATACAGTGTAGAGGGTGAGTCGAGGAGATAGAATTGTGACAGATACAACATTTTTTTTTACCATGAAAATATAGAATATTGTAAATAGCAGACTCTTAAAAAACTCGGTAGAGCTTTCTGTCTTTTGTTTGGTGCTTGGATGCGCCGCTTCCTCTATATGCAGCGTGAAATAATATCAGTTATTGGCTGTTTTTTATGGTTTCTTTTGTGTTTTGCCTCTTTGAAATGAGCACTTTACTGTCTGATGACTCGCACAAAGCGTATAAGACTTGATCTTCTCAGATGAGTTTGCAAACAGATATTTCAGTCGAGGATGAAAAATCAAATATTCTTTGATCTATTGAAATAAAAGCAGCTAAGTTTCAGAACTCAAAACTTCCTACCAGTCCATTTACTGAAACTAAGCTGCTACCCAACATGGAATGTTCTCAGAACTTTAGCTAATGTTCTGGCAAGTTTCTCTCAAAGTTATGAACAAACATTCTTCCAGTAATAGAACGTTCGTTCAAATAATGTTCTTTAATGTTCTCTAAATGATAGCACAAAAACATTATACATTGTTCATGGAACGTTTTTAAACGTTTTAGTTGGACGTTCATCTAACATTTTTAAATGTAACTTGTTTCAGAACTTTAAGGGAACATTCAAAATGAACAATTCCAAAATGTAATGTTCCCTTAAAGGGATAGTTCTCCCAAAAATGAAAATTATGGCATCATTTACTCACCCTCGAGTTGTTCCAAACCTGTAAAAATGTCTTTGTTCTGTTGAAAACAAAGGAAGATATTTTAAAGAAAGTTTGTAACCAGGCCGCTTTGGGGCACCATTGACTTTCATAGTAGGAAAAAAAAAATACTATGGAAGTCAGTGGTGTTCCAGAAATGTTCAGTTTCCCACATTCTTTAAAACATCTTCCTTTGTGTTCAACATAACAAAAAAATATACAAGTTTGGAACAACCTGAGGGTGAGTAAATGATGACAGAATTTTCATTTCTGGGTGAATTATCCCTTTAACGTTTGCAGAACAAAAAAAAAAAAAAAAAAAAAAAAAAAAAAATAGACGTTGTGAATCTTTAGAGAACATTCAGAAATAACATTTTTATAACTTAATAGGAATTTTAGCAAAACGTTCTTATAACATATTTTTGTTAGCTGCATGGATAACTAAGTTAAAGCGGAACTGCGAAGCTCCCCCTACAGATTCCTTCAGTGAATGACACTGTCATAAATACTCCAAGCGCAGCTCTGGACTACAACGACTACAACGCTCACCAACGCAGTAGTTTTGCAAATACAGTACAAGAAAGAGGAGGTGGGTAATTTGCAAATACAGTACACTCGATGGAGGTGGGTAATTTTCGAAATTGTCTTATAATGTCATAATATATACATTGTTTTTGAATTACCATAAAGCATTTTATCACTCTCGCGTGAACGTGAACATGAGGCGAGATTGTGTCGGGTCGGTGCAGCTCAACTTGCAAGTGCTGTTTTTTTGGCGTAGATGTGCCATAGGGTGTTAGTGCACGATTCAAACACGCCACTACAAGTTAATTAACCATCGTAAGGACTTTGAAAACTATTTATGAAGATAAAAAAAGTTACTTAGTTTTGCTTTAAATCTGAACTTCAAGATCAGCCACAGGAAGTGAAGGAAGTAGGATGTAGGCTACTATTGTTTCCTAAGCAGCAGAAAAAGATACTGGTAAAGCACTAAGGCAGTTCTAGAAACAAGCAGCTGGCATTCATCTTTAACAAGGTCCCCTGATAATTTCAGCCTGATTCCGTGAAATTGTCTCCTTTTTTATGTTGGAGTATTTCAGTTTGGTGCAGGACATCCTCACAAACTACAAGTTTTTACATAATCTATATTTTATATAACATATTTTCAAAGGCAACATATGTTTCATTATAATATTAAAGAAGGTTTTCTTGGTGGTTTAATCATCACTAACCAAAGTCCCTTTCGAGGAGTCAGTTTACATTTGCAATGTCTCTGCTCAGCTATTGCAAGACCTGCTTGTATTTATTTGAATGGGGAATTTTGAAAACTGAAATCTCAAAAACTCAAACTCAACATTTAATTTGGATAAAAGTGTCTGCATTTAATTCGGCATGTGAGGAGAAATGTGCTATTAATTTATACTGGGTAAAAGTGTGTCGTTAAAGGGTTAGTTCACCCAAAAATTACATTTCTGTCATTACTTACTCACCCTCATGTCGTTCCACACCCGTAAGACCTTCATTCATCTTCGGAACACAAATTAAGATATTTTTGATGAAATCCAAGAGGTATCTGACTCCTCCAGACAGCAGACCACCACTGTCAAGGTCCATAAAGCTACTAAAGACATTGTTAAAATAGTCCACGTGACTGCAGTGGTTCAACCAGCAACAAGAATACTTTTTGTGTGCAAAAATGAAACAAAAATAACGACTTTATTCAACAATCTTCTCTTCCACTCTCTCCTACGCTCTTTACATTCAGCGCTTCCAGGTAGAGACCTGCGTGGGACGGATTTTTCAGTCTCATGCCTGCCCGCTTCAGCAGGATTCTGTCTTCCTCCAGCAAAAAACAAAAAAATGTTGTCCCTCTCCCACCCGCAACATTCATGTTTTGTCCCGATCCCGCCCGCAAAATTCCGCATAAAAGTAGTCTATTTTGATTTTTGGCAGTACATTCATGAAATATTAAGTTATGTGTCACCACAACATCCCAGCATAAATGCTCCCGATAAAATATTTGTGATTAAAGCATCAGCATTTACAAACCAGTTAGTTTTAACAGAAAAGCAAGCTGCTGCATGTATGGTTTGGTATGGCAGAATGTGCGCAAAGAGCACTCCCATTATAATGACTGAAAAGCTGACATTTCAATCTCACAAAGCTCTGTTATAACACAATGAATATATGAACAATGAATCTTTCATAATGTCTACACTTCGTGTTTTATAATAATAGGATTTGTGAGCACCCAAATTTCAGCACCGCATAAAACCTCTGGCATTTTCAGCGGTGAGAGGATTCTAACATAAACACTTCTGATTGGCCATTGCGTCTCAGAAATCAACTGTGATTGGCTACACTGCTCAACACTGCAAACACGTGTTATAAATAGAGTCTTGCATATGTTTGCAACTGTAAATTGTTTTTATTTTATATTAGTTTTTCTTGTTGCTTTTGTGCAATATATGAATAACACTTTATAAGTTTTTAAATATTTTATATTTAGATATTTCTATTTTGCGGGAGTACCACAAATAATTTTACTCTCCCGCAACCTGACACATGAGTGTCTTACCTCCCGGGGCCATCAAATCTTGTCCCGTGCTGCATTCTGTTGCGTTGGGTCCTGCGGAAATGCACTATACTTCCAGGTTCTACGTGAGAACGCCGTCTCAGTATTGGCTAACGCTGTTCACGTGAGCAGCATGAAGCATGCATGTGATGCTGACCAGGAGCTGGCTAATATTGAGTCGGCGATTGTTTTAACAATGTCTTTAGTACCTGTCTGGGCCTTGACAGTTATGGTTAAATTGCTGTCTATGGACGAGTCAGATACCTCTCGGATTTAATCAAAAATACCTTAATTTGTGTTCTGAAGATGAACAAAGATCTTACGGGTGTGGAACGACATGAGGGTGAGTAAATAATGACAGCATTTTCATTTTTGGGTGAACTAACCCTTTAAGCAACTTAGAATTCAGTAAGTATCGAGTACCATGGAGTTTTGCACTAACAAAATTAACAAGAACTTTCTTCCTTTTAGCTGTGCAATATATCAAACACTCTGACTGAGGCTAATGGTGGTTTTAATTTGAATATTGATGTTGTGTCTAATGTACAAGTCTGCAGCCCATCGGTCATAACATGGTGCCTGAAACAGCTCCAGTATAGGAGATGGTGGGATTTTTCCTCTCTATTTCTCTCTCTCTCTTTTACTCAACTTGTTCTCTCTCGTCTGCATCGTTGCTTTGGGTGAAACACGGCGTGGCTGACATATCAGTGCTGTTTATTAAGAGACGAGTCTATCAGGTCTCATAAGCGGCTGCTCACAGGCGGCCGTCTTCTGTTGCTTCCGAAGAGTGTCATCAATCTTACACCGGCTGTCCTGATGCATGATGGGAGATCACAGATACCTCTCCCTCTCCGTATGGGACTCGATGGGAGAGGCAGGTAAGACGGCACTGTATGCTTCACTGAATGTAGAGAGAGAGAGAGAGAGAGATACTAGCATATAAACACTGGACATGTAAAAGACTGCAAATGTTTAAGCACTTCATTCTTATGAGCCACACTGTAAACCCTAATGCTCAAAATACTTAATTTGTTTGAGTAGGACAAACTTAAATTAAACAAATTAGTTCAGTTAAATTAACAGTTATGAGTATTTAAAACTTTCTTTTACTTTTGAGTTCACAGCACTGACATATTTCAAGTAAACTAAACTGTTTTAGTTGCAGCAGATTTCTAATTCCCAGCATGCTTTGCATCAGACTGTCTAAATGTTGAAATAAAGTGTTATTTTGTGTGTTTTTGCATAAGATTAAAATAGGGAGACATAAGTTAGTGTTTAATGTTGTGTTATGTTGGGATTGACAGGGGGTTCTGTTATGTTAGTTTTGTAGGGTTACCATTCTGGTGAAGAGTAGATTGTGTGGTTAGGCTGAGGATGGGCTGCAAAACTTTTAAGACCACATATACTGTATGTTGTTTGATTATATACATGCAAGTATATATTGACAGTCTCTTTGATAATTATAATAGCATGTGTTTTTTGCTAACTAACATTTAACCAAGATTTGAATGTGATGTTTATGTAAATTAACTATATGTACTTGAGTAGGGCGAGGCTGAGAACTGTGGGAGCGAAGGAATGCCAGTGATGTGATTGTTAATGAGAGACACCTGTGCACCACACTAGCATTAATCCACTTCCATGGCTCTCGGCCCCGCCCCACTTGTCACAAAAAAATTAAGTTCTACTAACTTAAAAAAAATAAGTTAGTTAACTTAAATGTTTTGAGGTAATAAGTTTCCTCAAATGTTTTGAGTATTCTGAACTTGTGAGACTGAGTTTTACAGTGCAGTTAAATCTCAATAAATTTTTTGCTAGCTATGTTTCAGAACTTGTTCAATGTCACTCTGTGCAAAGAATGGTGGGTTGTTTTGAAATGTTAAAGTATTTACTTTTAACGTGATATCAATGGTAACCTCGATTACATAAACATAACTTGCACTGAACTTTTATTTTAAGAGAGAAATATGTGAGGTTTTATGCTGTTAAAAAAATCTTTAAGAAAGCAATAAATCTGGGACAGCAAAAACATGATGATCTCAGGAAACATCCTGGAGTTTAAAATCCATGTGAAATAAAACAGACAGATAAAATAGAAAAAACAATAAAAAAAAGTTAGTCCATATTTTTGATTTAATGCAAGAGTTTAATCTTTGCAGGTAAGATATTTTGAACCAAACTGTTTTGGTTACCATTGACTTGCATTGCATGGACAAAAAAACAAAATTTCTCAAAATATGAATTCAGAATTCAAGTCATTCAGATTTGGAATGACATGAGGGTGAGGAAATTATAACAGAATTTTCTTCTTTTTTTTTTAGCAAACTTATGGTGAATTTTCATTTTGGTTGAGCTGTGATTCGGCACTCGGATAATCATATCTAATATTATTGCCAGTTAATGAAAAACGAAGGCAAAGCAGTTCTGCATCTTTGAATAATGCACAGTAGTGGTGTTTTGTTATTGAATGAATCAGCGTATTTGAAAAAATTAGTTGAATGAATTATTCAATGACTCACTCATAAAGAAAGCCACTTGTTTCGTTCCTGAATGAATCAATGATTTTGAACAAATCGGTTGAATAAATGATTCAATGACTCACTCATATAGACAGAACCGCATACTAGTATACCACTCTTACTATTTTTAGCATATTATTCTAAAGTACACTCTAAAAAATGCTGGGTTGTTTCAACCCAAGTTTGGGTCAAAAATGGACAAACCCAACCATTGGGTTAAATTTTTATATGCATTTTTTAACCCAACGGTTGGGTTTGCCCATATTTGACCCAAATTTGGGTTGAAACAACCCAGCATTTTTTAGAGTGTAGTATGCTAGGATGCAGTTCCTATAGAGCAAGTCTTTGTATTGTTCCTGAATGAATCATGCTGAATTCAAAACCATACTACTCTTACTATTTTTGCCATAGAAAGATATGGTAAAAGAAGTACGAGTACTAGTATGCAGTTCTGAATTCAGCATCAGTCTTTTTTAAACAAATCAGTGGAATTAATGATTCAATGACTCACTCATAAAGACATTTGCTGAATTCTGAACCATAGTATACTAATAAACCATTTCTCATTCAGCAACTCACTTGTACCGTTCCTGAATGAAACATTTTGAATGAACAATTCAAAAGGAGGTCACTTGTTTCTCTTCTGAATGAAGTGTTTTGAATGAATTGGTTGAATGTGGCTTATTGTGAATATAATCATGGTTAAAGGGACTGTGCATCATATGTACTTCTTGTACCCTGTGTTTTATTGTAAACATTTAAAAGTGTTTTAAAAGACTTGCTAAGGCGGGATGAGATTTGGGAGAGAAATAGAGATGGTGAAACTGATAAACCCATCCTGCTGAGGGAAGAATAAGTCGTCTGTACGGACGGATATGAGAGAGGGACAGATAACGCTTCTGGAGTGTCATAACCCTCATGTAAATCTGGCTGCCTCAGTCAGTCCGGGGAAATTGAGCTTCATTAAGTGAGTCAGAGCAGATTTATGTAGTGATCTGAGCCGCAGTCGTTTGTGTGGACACTGTACAGCGCACAGCAAGATCATGATGAATCTACTGCACTTCTCTCTGGCTGGACGCCTGCATACTGCTCTCTGCCATCTACACACTCAGGAGGGAGAGACGGGGAGAGAGTGAGACAGGTTTAATTCAGTATAGTCCTTGCAAATGTTGTGGAAATTCACTGTTTGTCATGCCAAGCACAACTGAATTGAATTGACAGTGAGAAGAAGAAAATGACGAGAGAACAGTTAGACAGCATGAGAGAGTCTATCATTTGTTTGAATTGTTTAACAGTGTGTTCTAGATTCACGATGATACATAATCAACATTAACATGCCAATAAACCCCTCAGCAAACACTTCTCACATATACACTAAACTGCACGAGTAGTGAAATGTTTGAACTGTGTATCACAGTCTGTAAATCCCTGCTTGATTTACATCTTTATCGTAACATCACATTCAGAGACGATCTCTGCTCGGTCTCAGGGGAAATAAACAGGGATGAAATAACGGCATGTGATTCAGATCCAATCGGCCTATTACCAGCAGCAGAGCCGTGAGAGAGACAAATCTGCTAACTCTGGTCCAAAGCGAAAGCGAGAGAAAATTTGAATCAATATTTCCCATTAACGTGGCTGATGCTTAGACCAACAATAGAGTGAGCTCACGGCAGAGCCGCTTTGTGTGTTCAGGTGTCCAGGATAATTGAATCTGTCTGTGCAGTTCTGATTAAACTGCAGGAAAAACATGATCCGATGAAGGTTATGAAAAACAAAATCGCACATGTTTGAAGCTGAGAGACTGTTGGAGTGTAAAACAGTGTTGCTCTTCTACAGAGTGACTTAAAGTATTTAAAATTTAATAGTGATGTTTGCTAATAGACGAAAAATAAACACACAGACCCAAGGCAACATGGCAATGAACTAGAAACCACCCAAAACACACTTGTAATCATAGTAACCTTCCAGAGCACCCAAACAACTACTTAACGAGTTTGTTTGCCCATATAATCTTTAGGGTATTAGGTTAGCTAATTTGGCTTGCTGTCCACTGAGGAGGGGCTCGATGAAGCATCTTCAACTCGAGCTCTGATACACCCCCCAGTGAATAAATATTGGATGTGATTACATAGGGCAAGGTACCTGAAATGAAGGTGGAGTTTGGGGAGGTGGAGGGATGCTGAAACAGCTGAGACTGAAGAGAGGTAAGCAGCTGCTTATATACTCTGGCTGTTGATTGGAAGATTAGATGGGCTCGCTCCTCCCTAAATTACGTTTAGGAACTTCACTTAGCAATGCCTTAACCAGCAAAAAAAAAACAAAAAAAAAAACAAAACATAGTAGTCACAGAGTAACCAACTAACAGCCTAGTAACCACCCACAACAATCTAGCAAAGCCCTAGACACAACCCAAAACAACCTGGCAACCACCCAGAACATCTTAGTTATACCTATAATAGTAGCATTCCAGAACACCCTAACAACTACTTAGCAATGCCATATGAACCATCTAGCAAAGTCCAAGGAAACACCAAAAACATCTAGCAACCACTTACAAACACCCTAATAACCACTCACAACAATGTAACAAATGCAGAGTAACAACCAAGCAACCACACAACAAAACAAAACACAGAAACCATACAACTTATAGAACACCCTAGCAACTGCTTATCAATGCCTTAGTAACCAGCCACAACACCAGCAACCATCTAGCAAAGACCTAGTCACCACCAAGAACAGCTAACCACTAGGAAGACAATAGTTATATTCCAGAACACTCTAGCAATTACTTAGCAACACTTTAGCAACCAGACACATCTAGCAAAGGCCTAACAACCACCCAAAACACCCTAGCAACACCCTAGTAAACACTCACAGTATTGTAACCACTTAGCAATGATCTAGCTACCACCCACAACCATCTAGCAAAGCCCTATAAACCACCCAAAACAACCTAGCATCACCTTACAAATCTTCTAACAATGAAAATGTTCATCGTTTACTCAGCGTTGTGTCATTTCAAACTTTCTTACTTATGTGAAACATTAGATATTCTGAAGAACAGTGATGGTCCAAACAACATTGGACCTCAAAAACATGAAGGCAATTTTCAAAGTATATTTTGTGTTCCACAGAAGAAAGTCAAATATGAACTTGAAAAGGCATGTGGGTGAATTGAACGATGACAAAATTTTCCTGTTTTTGGTGAACTACAAAAAAAAAAAAGGATGTTTCATTGATTTACTATGCATTATTTGGTGCACAGACATATTTAGAGACGTGTGAAGAGCTTCTCCATGTGTAGAGTGTGTTGTGTAGGCTGTGTATGTGTGTAGTTCTCCCAGGTGTTGTGTAGTGAAATGGAGAGCGAGATAGGGATCAGGCAGGAAATGGCCATTGCGACGTTGACCTCTACTTTACCTTCCCTCGATCTGTCATACTGTCCTTCGCCTGACTTTTCACCCCTGCACTCTGAGAGTTAGAGGAAATAGAAGTGCACTTCTGCTGCTTATTTTGGCCCTGTGAACACACACACACACACAGAGAGAGAGAGAGAGAGAGAGAGAGAGATATTATTGACTTGAATTCACTTTAGCCCATACCGAGTTAACTTTATGTAGCATGACATTTCTCAAGAAAAGAATTCATGCGGCTTCCATTAATAAATGTCGGAAAATATTCCATTCAAGAGAAATTGAGGCCTCGTGGATATTAAAGATTTTTTTTTTTTCTTAAAAATGTTCAGATTTGTCACTTTACCCAAAAGAAAAGTTCAGGCCACAGGTTCAAACAAGACGTTTTACATTTTTGTTTTACATCTTTGTTCACTAAAACTTTCAAGTGACCAAAATCCCAAACTAGAACATAAGTTAACATTCATAAAGCAACACATGAAAATACAATATCGAGAGGTGTACAGAAAAAAAAAGAATGAAACAAAAACAGAATTAGTTCTTTTGTCAATGTGTTTCCTGTTGTTTTCCTCTGTATCCTGTGAGAGGAACCAGAACTACAACAGGAAGAATATTCTAACTAAAATCTGCATCTTGAGTTAAAGGAATAGGTTAGCCAGAAATAAAAATTATGTTATGATTTACTCACCCTCATGTCACGTGGTGGTTGTAGTGCACAAAGATACATACAGGAGATTGCAGGAGAAAACTAACACACAACCACATGAAATAATGACAATACAGGACAATGAACTGAATGAACTGAGGACTTGAATAACAGAACAGGTGCGCAGATTAATTAACAACCAAGGAAACTAATGATGGCAAAACGAGCACAGGAAACAGTGAAAACGAAACCAAAACAGTGAAAAACTGTATACACGTGACAATTTCATTTACATACACTGTAACTTTTTCACAAAATAAGAATACTTGAACATTTTCATGACAGTATTATTTTAGTTTTTAGTTTAGTTTTATTAATATTTTGAATTTATTTTAATTGTTATAATTATATTTATTTCTAGTTAATAATTTTAGCTCTTGTAGCTCAAGTTACTTCAGTTTTCTTTAATTTGAGTTAATTAATATTAATATTTTACTTTACTTCAGCTTTTATTTCAATTAACAGAAATGTTTTTTAGTATTAGATTCACACACACACACACACACACACACACACACACACACACACACACACACACACACACACACACACACACACACACACACCATTTGTTTATGACTCATATTGAAATTTGTTGTCAATCATGTAAAATCAGATGAACTGACAGACACTTTTGAATTTGGTGCACACACAAATCTAATGTCATAAGTTCGCAAAAAGGGATGATTCCTCTCTAAAATCTATTGTAATGATTTAAGAAAACTTTTCATGTAGGCTACTTTCATTCACTTTTCATAAATACATTTATGGTGATTTTATCCAGAGTCTCAGTGGCCTAAAACAAAAGTGTCCTTCTTTTGCTTAGTTTTACAATTCACATCTTAAAATATTCACACTAGATTTCAAAGTTGTATTTATTCAAAAATGGTGTGCATAATCTGCATGGCCTTGCCAATACAACAAACTTTGGCTGAATAGAATTTGAATAATATGGCCGGAGCTGTTTTTAAATGAGTCGACCTTGTTTATGTGGGAGTTTGGTGTGAAGGTGGGCGACTCCACGGGGAGCAGCCAACTGCCACATTACCAAACCCCTCCGGTCCAAACACACAACACTTCCCAGACGTTAAAACTTAATCACACACTCTTTGCTGTTTTCTTACACGTTTATTTACTTCTGTTTACCCCCTGCCAGCTGTGTGGAGCAAGTTTAAGGCAGTTTGTTTTATGCATCAATTCTTTTTTTCTGCAATTACAGCAGTTGCATTTATAACCGACTCAGAATGACTAAGGAGTTGCGTTCCTATATTTGAATGTCACGCAGTGTAAGACAGGGACTGTGTTTGATAAATGCGAGCACAGCAAGCCTTTTCTCAAGTTTGTTGTCATTTTTTTTTTTTTACAATCTTCCTGATGTCTTGTCAGCAGGGTGAGTGAAAAATATGCTTGACTACGCTTTTTTCGGCTGGATTTCTCTTCTATTTCTAGCTCACGTCTCTGTAGAACAGATTATCAGTGGATTAGATGAAACTGACTGAGACTGCAGCTGGATTTTTTCCCATATGTTGGATGAATGCACGAGAATATTTGTTTGTTTGTCAGTGATCAAGAAAAACCTTACATTTGTTTCATAGGTCTATCTGTCTGGCCTGGTCTTCTGCGCTATTTTAACACCTGCAGAAGAAAAGAGAGAGTGCCTATCTGATAAAACTGATTGACAGCATGGAATCGAACTGGCTGTAAAAAAAATCCTGGAGACATTAATCAGCACAAAGTAGATCAGGAACAGATAAAGGATAGAGGAAGCGAAAGACTGTACAAAAAGTGTTTTAGAACTGCACTAAAAATATGATGGTGAACTCATGCTCTCAATTTCATATTTATTTAGTGCAATTAGCCTAATTGTTTTAAATGCAATTAATTGTTTGTTAAAATGACCACTGTGGACTAAAGGCGACTGATTTTAAATGACAGCAAAATACAACAAATAATTAGGGTGTAATGGTACATGTATTCGTTCTGAACCGTCACGGACGACGAATAGTCAGTCACAGGCGATACACACTACAATCCAGAAGGGGGCGCGCACGGTAATGCTTTTTAGCCTAACCACTTTTAACCAGCATTTACCACCAATAATCACAAAAAGCTCTGTGTTTTGTTACTTTCGATAAGAAACAAAGTGCCATCTTTCAAATTCTTTCAAATTATGTCCATTTTATCATAAAATTCAAACAATAAATGCCATTTTGACGCTTTTTGATGTGGCGTGACAGACCACTGTATAGGCGCCTCAGTTCAAACGGCAGCGATATCTACTTGGAGAGGAGCGCGAGTGAAGGAGATCTATGGAGGACCAAACCTGCAGATATTAAAAATGAATAAATGAATAAATAAATGAAAGAATAAATAAATATATAAATTAATAAAAAGATAAATAGGTAAATAAGTGTGATAATACGAAAATAAATAAATGTCCTGATAAAATAAATGATTCATTTTTAATAAAAAATCATTTTTCCCCCCCTTAATTTCTTTTCTGTGTTTATACATTTTTCATTTATTTTTATATTTATATATTATTTTTACATTCATTTTTAGATTTATTTATGTATATATGTATTCATTTATTTTTAGATATTTATTCCCACATGTATTTATTTTTAGATTTATTTATTTATTGATTCATTTATTTTTACTTTTCCGTGTGTAACATGGAAATGAGGAAGGCGGTCCTTCTGTAGCTTCAGTGCATCATTGGTTAAGAGCTCACGCACAGACTCATCAGGCCAGCTAAACGATAGAGATCGGAGTTTTCAAAGAAAATGGCACCAGCTGCAGAGTTGCAAGTTATTTTTCACCTAATGTTATTCGATTTGTGCCGAAATATTTAAACTATATTCCAGAAATAAAAACACGAAGCTAAAGCTACTTATGTGATCCCCAGCATCATCATCATCATCGAGTCTGGAACCGTCGACTTCAGACGCTAGAGTGATGACGCCTAGGTTAGAAGATTGTTGATACCTAGCTATAACTTTAGCAAAATGAGAAATAACATTAATGCCGTTAATGCTTTAAATTTGGAGCACGGAGAAAACTTCATACGACGATCAGATGGTCTCATATCGACATTGTTAACGTGCGTAGATATATGAAGAAGAGCCAGAGGAAACCATGGGACTGTCAGAAGTTGGAGCAGCATGTAGAGGGTGTAGTTGAAAATGACTGGAATTATTTTAAATTCAGCTTTGTAAAAAAAAGTGATAACTTTGTGATTTTAGAAAATGTATCATTTAATATAAGTTTCATAAAATCAGTTGTAAGAGTTGTTTGTTGTTATCAGGAAGCTAGAGAACTTTTACTGACCTTCATGCAATATTTGACCATTTAATTCTCATATGCAATAAACCAAGATGGAATTAATTTGCAAACTTGACATGACTTACTCCGTTTAAATCAGAAGACTTCATTCCTTTAAGTTTTAAGGGGAATCTACAGAGATTACATTATATGGTTTTATAAGAAATTACTGACTGCTAACATCTGGCCACATTGTAAAGATTAAAACAAAACTTCACAAAAGATAACATCTAATCATATTGCAAAGGTTTATAGAAATAACTTTACAGATAAGTAACATCTGGTCACATTGTAAAGGTTTATAAAAATGACTACACTATTTACACTGATTAGTTAAATCAAAACCACAGCACAGATGTGGACCGCACCTACAAATCACTTATTCATCCTCTACATCAGAAATCATGTTGCTTAGAAGGTTACACAGGATCGATTCTCTACATTTTATCAATTTTAGAGGTGAGGATAATTGGAACTGTTGTAAGAAAGGATTTTGAAGTTGTTCAGTCGTATGACCACTTGGCGATGCGTATAGTGTCGGTGGTGTCTTCTTCAGAGAGTCTCTCTTGGTGAATGCTGGAATGATGAGTTTCATCTTCCTTTCATAGAGGAGATCGGTAATGATGAAGCCTCTGTCTGCCGTTACTTCATCGCCTGGACGAAGGGATTCCAGGATCCCTGAATTTGCAGTTATGAATTTACCACAACAACAGGTTTTGAAACACCAAACCTTTCAGCAAGATAACCTTGCAATAAATTAAGACAGCTTCATCAGTCATCAGGAGCTGATCCCAACTGTGTAGCTGGAAGCTGTTGGTGTATGTGTTGGTAAGGTGCTCGGCAACTGAATGAAATGCATCCAATGTCAACCCTGTGTGCTGACAAAGATGGTGCAATTGATGGTGTACAATGGCGCCGGCTCAACGCATTGTGTTCTCATCTCAGATGTAGGTGGCTTCAGATTGAGATGTGATTTTGAAGTGTAGTTGTGGTCAGAGACAGATGGATCCTCCTGATGTGTTTCTGCATCACAGTTCAGGGCATGTGGATGTGATCATCTTCACAGTTGATCACTGACGCTCATCGATGCATCTGTGGAAGAATATACAACCATAAAAATGTTTACATTAGTAATAGTACATCATGAGAATATATGATGGCACTCATACTTGAACAGAAAAGTGTGAGAGACGCATTAAAAATGAGTTTATACACAATCTCTAACTCTAGTGTTAATACTTAAGTCAATATCAATATGAGAGATGTAGCTAGATTGCCTGCAATCATATGCAATCTCTGTAATTTACAGGAATAATGTAAGCTACTGTAAGACTAATGTACTATAATACTACAGTAAATAGGTACCACTGTACTATCGTAAATAGTAAATATATTGGTGGCAATGGTAATAGTGCAAGATTCATTGTGTTTTGTGAATAATACTGATTTAAAATTCATAGAAGGGACTTCACAAATCTAGCATTAGGTTAACAAGCACATGGCTAGCAAACTTAGCTTACCTGAATCTGACAACCTGTTCAGCAGCCGCCGTGACTTCTTTACTGGAGCATCATAGCCGACACATTTCTCGGGTAAGGGTGTTCGTCAGTCAGCTTCCCGTCCATGAAATGCTACGAAAACACATACGGGCGCTTGGGTGGGCACTTCAAGTTTAGCGCCTTCAGCCAGTGCCTCAGGTGCTTCTCGTCTTAAGGTGGAGGGTGTAAATCATAAAGTGCAGCGCAACACTCCGACCGCTTAATCTAATATAAGTTACCGTTACAGCTATAGGATTACGGCTAGCGACTAGCATTAGTTCCCTCTCAGCCAGAAGTAAGAAAAGTCAAACGAACGCAATGGTGTCACCCTTGTTGTCGCGAACATAAACTGATACACACGCAAGAGCTGTCACTACAAAGCCAGAGTAATCGAGCGAGAGCTTCAATCAATGATGAACCAATGGTAAGCAAGCCCTATGAGCAAGACCAACCCACCTAATTATCATACAAGACAAAGAAATGTAAAAATAAATACGAAAATAAATTTAAAAAGTTGAAATAAATAAATGTTACAATAAATTAATCTGGAAAAAAAAATATATTGGAATAAATAAATATAAAAATAAATGAATGCATAAAATAAGTAAATATAAAATAAATGGAAAAATAAATAAAATAATAAATAAATAGAATTAGAAATAATTAAATCATAAATGCAGAAAAATAATAAATTAAGGGGAAAAAATGAATTTTATTAAAAAATAATCATATTTATTGGTTTATTCTCCTATTATTATTTATTTTCCTATTATCACATTTATTTACCTATTTATCTATTTATTAATTTATCTATTTATTTATTTATTCTTTCATTTATTTATTCATTTATTCATTTTTAATATCTGCAGGTTTAGTCCTCCATAGAGATCATCTCTTCCTCACTACTACAGAATGAACATGAATGAACATTAAGGTATGTTGAAAGACACAGTACAACCTACCGAAGCGTATCATATCTTGTGTAATCACTCAATTATCAGTTTTTCAACCGCGAAAAGATGTCAGTAAAACAGTTTGTAAAAAATATGTCACGTAGTATTACATTTACCTCAGAAAAGCCATTCAGTGTGAACGGCTTGTTAGTTAGCTAGAGAAATTAAGAAGGTGCGTTCCATTCGACCGTAAGTGGACTGCGAAGTGGACTTCACAGGGTATCTCGCCATCTTAAGTGAGATTCCATTCCGAAGGGAGCGAACATGTTCCGTTCGAAGGGCACTGCGAACGGCATAGGGAATAAGGGAACATCGATACATCACTTCACAGGAAGTGGAGAGGTAAAATCACCCAACTGTCATTGCGCACCACGGCACCATTCAGAACTACGACGAAGCATAGCCGTTGAAAGAGTTTAACGGCTCTCTGGTTTTGAGTATTCATACATTTTATACGAACGAAAGTATGAATGGTTATGGCGATGAGTGTTACATTTGTATATTTTATTGTATGAATAGGCATGACAAAGTAAAAGTGTTGAAAAGCAGCTAAGGCTCTATCATTTATTTTATTTTATTTTATTTTATTTAACATTAGCCTACCTCAGGAGTGTTTATGCGGCTGCGCGTGGAAAAGAAAGCGCATGAGACCATGGATTAAGAATACATACAGTTAACCAAATGAGGATTTATTTTCATATGGCATGACAGTTACAGCTTCAAATCTGTTAAGAGTCAATTTTAAATTCGAAAGTAAATAATATTTATTTATGTTATATCATAATCTGTCGTTGACTTTCTTTGATGACGTTTGCAGGGCATTCCAAATGAACGATTATTGTCAGCGAAGTCCACTTCAACTGATATACTGTGCTCAGGGAGTAGGGAGCAGTGAACACTGCGTAGGGACCCTGTCGAATGGAACGCAGCTAAAGTAAAAGTGTTGAAAAGCAGCTACTGTTTTGCTAAACATATGCACTATATTAGCCTATATATTAATTATATTTTACTCAACCTAATGTAAGGCCTAAATAAATCCATCATGAAAACAAGTTATGACAGCCAATGTGTAAATTATTAGGCTATATTTCAACAACCAATTGGAGAAACAGAAGTTAACGCAAAAATGTCTTATGTCTAATTTACATGTTTACAATACATACATTTTTTATTATTATTTGAGTGTTAATGATTATATCTAAAAAATAAATAGCAACTGAATAAACTGGGCTCTGTTGTTAGTTGTAACCTTTATTAGTAATGTGCAAGTAAGAGCTCCCTAATAGTTAGCAGAGATAGATTTTTTTTTATCCTTAAGAAAATGTTTAATTATAATTGAAAACATTTAAAGACAGAGACATTTTCCAACTCCCCTTGAGTTAAACAGGTGAGTTTCACCGCTTTCGAATCCATTCAGCCGATCTCCGGGTCCGGCGTTACCACTTTTAGCATAGCTTAGCATAGTTCATTGAATCTGATTAGACCGTTAGCATCTCGCTCAAAAATGACCAAAGAGTTTCGGTATTTTTCATATTTAAAACTTGACTCTTCTGTAGTTACACTGTGTACTAAGACAGACGGAAAATTAAAAGTTGTGATTTTCTAGATTGCTATGGCTAGGAACTGTACTCTCATTCCGCCGTAATAATCAAGGAACTTTGCTGCCATACCATGGGTATGTTGATATTACGCAGCGCCTATGACCCCCTGTTTGCACAGGGAGCGTGCCTTGCAACCATGGAAGCATTTGTGAGAGGAAATGCGTAATATCATTGCGCCTGCTGCACCCATGATACGGCAGCAAAGTTCCTTGATTATTACGCCGGAATGAGAGTATAGTTCCTAGCCATATTGGCCACGAAAATCTCAACTTTTCATTTTCCGTCAGTCTAAGTACATGATGTAACTACAGAAGAGTCAAGTTTTAAATAGGAAAAATATCAAAACTCTTTGGTCATATTTGAGCGAGATGCTAACGGTCTAATCAGATTCAATGAACTATGCTAAGCTATGCTAAAAGTGGTACCGCCAGACCTGGAGATCGGCTGAATGGATTTGAAAATGGTAAAACTCAACTGTTTAACTCTAGGGGAGTTGGAAAATGAGCCTATTATTATTATTTTTTTTTTTAAAGTGAAGTGTTCATTTAAATGGAATAACTTTTAAGGAATTAATTTGATTAATTCTAACTCAATTCTTATATGTTAAATTTAATTAATAATATTGCTTGTAATCTGTTGCCACAATTTTATTGACCAGATAGAGCATATTACTTTTTACAGTGAAGGCTGAATTTATTTGATCACAAATATAGTAAAAACAGTAATATTGTGAAATATTATTGCTCTCAGCATCATTACTCCAGTCTTCAGATCCTTCAGAAATCATTCTAATATGCTGATTTGTTGCTCAAGAAACATTTCTTATCATTATCAATGCTGAAAACAGTTGTGCTGCTTCATATTTTTCAGTTAGTGGAATCCATGATTTTTCCCAGGCTTCTCTTTGACAGCAATGGCATTACAATCAATGTTAAATGGCATTCGCAATGCTTTGTACTTAATCTGAAGCATTTCCAAGAGAAACAGGATGTTCAATGAGAAAATGTTTTAACTGTCACTTTTGATCAAATTAATGCATCCTTTCTGAATAAAAGTACTAATTTATTTTAAAAAAAATCTTATCGACCACAAACATTCTTTGCTAGTGTATTTTTAGAGAATGTGTATTGAATGCAATGTTTTGTCATGTGTAACAATATTTCACTGGAAAGCATGACATATACTAATCAAGGAAGGATTTTTGCACTAAAATTTGAGAACGGTCAACTATCTTGTTTGCATATCATCTTGTATAATTTTAGTCTGAAGTTTCATCAGAAAGTCCCAGCTGTGTAGCCTAAATCATAATCCAGAGCAAAGCCTCATTAAAAACCATGCTTCCCATAAGTCTGTGCTGCTCACTCACAGAGATCAGCTAATCTGACAGCAGAGGTGCTGACTGTCATGGCTGCATTATTCCGGAGACACGGTGTTGATACGAGTTCCCGAATCCTGTCAGTCCCTCCACGACTCTCTCTCTCAACCTCTCAGCACCAGCGCTCCGAGAAGAATCCAACCATTCAATTATTCCTGGAGCCGAGCCATTCTGCACGGGGACCGCGTGTATGTGTGTGTGAGGCCTGAACGACACGGGGACACGGAGACATTCGCCGTGTCTCTGCGATCAGAGAGTATTACTGTGCAGCGGTGCAGGGCGGCAGTGGCGGTATTAACTCTACACGTGTATGCTCTCACAGTCATCAGCTCACACGCTGAAATGGAGAAATGCGTGTCTTATCAAACGCACCTGTCAGTCATGGAGATGTCAGCAGATGTGAAAGTGATGTATGTGCATGTCGTGCTCGGCGAGGAGCAGTAAATAAAACACTAGAACATGACTGTGTCACACCAGCGAGAGCGTTCGCCAGAGACTCTATGGTAGATCTGTGTACCAGGCGGCGCCAGTGCTGGATGTTGCTTTTCTGCCGTGGCATTTAGCTGAAACGGAGTGGCGGCTCTGCAAGATCGAAGAGCCTGAAACAATAAAGAAAGGAAAAATCACAAATGAAATCCCTGAATATTTCTATTTGACAGCAATGGCATTACAATCAGTGTTAAATGTCATTCGCAATGCTCTGTACTTCATCTGAAGCATTTCCAAGAGAAACAGGATATTCAATGAGAAAAAAATTTGGGAAGGGAATTGATCCTATCCATTGGAAATTGAAATCATTAACTCTGTTCATTGATAAATGGGTGGGGTGATTGGACTGGAGGATTTTAAAAGTAAAAGGCCTTGGTGAAGTCATCTGAACAGCCATTGTTATTACATTTTGATCTCTTTAAAATCTAATTTTTCCCCCTCCTAAACAACAACATGGAGAGTATATTTTTCTTTTGCTTAAAGTCATGAAATCAAAATAGACAATTTTTATTTTTTATTAAACTTTTCAGTATTTACAAATGATTTATTCATACACATTATTACTTTTTTTTTTATTTCATGTGCCTCTTAATCTAAAAACAAACTTGCCCTCCCTCTTGCAGCAACATTTCTTCTCTTCTCTGACGACGAGGGCGGGGCAACCTGTCACTCATATTAGATCCACCAATAACATCCACCACAACCATCCAACCACTCAATCAATTCCCTATTGACAAAATCAAGCTCCGCCCTACATTTGTTCTGGTTCCAGATGCCATTTCACTCGGATATACATCACAACAGAGAAGAAAAGACTAGTGTAACTTCCATTTAATGCCAACTTTCAGTGCCAACATTCATTTAGTAGCTTTTAAACAAACATCGTAGACAAAGTTGTATCAGATTAAGTGTGTTATGAATTAATAAAATTGTCTGGACACTTTCACAAAACAGCATAAAACATAATGTCTGATTGTGGTGTAGCTGTTGGGGAGAGTCTGATTGAGCAGATGAAGCTAAATAAGCGTGAAAAATCTCTGGATCGGACTTACATATGATCAGTGATATGATGAAGCCTGAGGAAAAGGAAATGTGGCAAATTTAAATCCGTGACCTTTCTGATGTCCACTTAATTTTCAGAGCGGCCTCAACCACTGAGCAGAGAGAGAATATATCTATCACATCACATCACATCAGTCTCATTTGGACATTTGGTTCACATAAAAATGGTCAAACTGAATGAAACTAGTCTTTGCCTATAATAATTATTAGACTTAATTTAAGAACAACAGAAAAAGGGTTGCCAAGTTTGTGGTTTTCTCACGGAAAATGAACTACTTTTAAACTGCTGCCACGGGTAGATTTTTTCCCCACAGATTAAAGGTTTGACATACTCTATAAACTGTATTTGACTGAAATATTTTACATTCTACCAAGGATAAAACTGCTAGATGGTGAGTTTTAAGAGGGAGGGGCCTTTGAGCTCCTTAATGAAAACAAAATGTTTATGATTACTACTAGTGATTTTCAAGTTGAAATTGTGTATAATGCATAACAGTGACAGTAAGGTGTGTAGGTGTGAGAGTGGCATATGTTGAGTTCAATATTTGGATAGGGTCACTGGGCTTGTTTTGGACTGTTTTTATTGGCCTTTGGGCTGGTTTTGTTACGCAGACCTGGCAACCCTGAACAGAAGTCACTGAGTGTCCCGAACTATAATATATGACATGATATGTTTGTGTGGATAATGTTTTGTTATGTTTGTGAGGACCAGTGTTGGGGGTAATGCATTACAAGTAACTTGAGTTATGTAATCAGATTACTTTTTTCAAGTAACTAGTACAGTAACGCATTACCTTTAAATTTACAACAAAATATCTGAGTTACTTTTTCAAATAAGTAACGCAAGTTACTTTGTTTTCCCATGTATTGACTGACATCTCTCCTGTCGCCATGTTGAGAGAAATCGAGAACAAGTGCAGGCATTGTCTGTAAACATGACGGTTATTGTAGTTCTAGCATTTACTCATCTCACTTGCACAAAATCAGTATTCCTCAAAATGAATAAAAACAGTGAAATGCAATCTCAGAATATTACACAAACGTGCAATAATTAAATATATTCAATTAAACAAATATACTTTGTTTTTAATCTCACTTTATTAAAGTCTTTGCTGCTGACCTTCAATAATCCAATTTAACCATACTAATAAGCAAAAATGACTTTAGTTGAACATCACATTTGTGGTCAGCCTGAAAGCTTATTCATTTCACTTTTGGTGTGAAAAGGCCTTTACATAGAACTTTTTTTGTTGTTATTAAAAAACAAACAAGAAACAAGCAAGCCCAGACCAGGTAAGAAAAAGTAATGAAAAAGTAACGTAACGCATTACTTTC
This sequence comes from Chanodichthys erythropterus, assembly GCF_024489055.1. NCBI lineage: Eukaryota > Metazoa > Chordata > Actinopteri > Cypriniformes > Xenocyprididae > Chanodichthys > Chanodichthys erythropterus. The sequence goes on along the minus strand of NC_090241.1, from coordinate 11,353,096 downwards.
CATAAAAAGTAACTAACGCAATTAGTTACTTTTTTAGGGAGTAATGCCATACTGTAGTGCATTACTTTTAAAAGTTACTTTCCCCAACACAGGTAGGGACCAAATAAAAATACACTAATGAAAATATAAAACTGTTCAGGTGTAGGAAATAGAAACTATCATTAACTCAGACAATAGGGTTTGTGCATGTGTGTGTGCACCAGTAATGAGACGGTCGCTCACTCCACCAGCTCTACTGTTAAACACTAACTGTGTGTGCCCGAGGACAGACCATGAGACTGAGAATGCAGCCCACCTAACTAGCTCAGCCTGAAGACATTGCTGTGTGTTTGTGTGAGTCAGTGGCACGGGTTTGAAAGATTCATGCCAACTAGAGTTGAAAAATCTCACTGTGCCCCAGCAGTATCGATCGACAGCAGAAACAGGAAGCAGCAGCCAGCAACTGCAGAAGCTGAATAACATTTAAATGAGATGCAACAGTAAATATTCTGTTTTTGACTCTGAGTTCTGATTGGATTAAACATTTTTGAAGAAGAATCAATATGCACACATCTGTAAGCCATCAGTGAACAGCTTAGAGATATTACTCAACAGAAAAATGTTTATTTTTCAATACAGTATTTTTTTTTATTTAATACACCACAATTTTATGAAAGCAGCAAACTGCACAAGGCAATGGGTTATTTTATTATGTTTGAGGGTGTCAACCACTCTACATCATTTGATTAATATGCATTCTTATTTTGCATTTGCATTCTGCATTCAAACATTTGATTAATCTGCATTCTTATTTTGGTCATTCTTCCAAGACACAGAATCTGTGATTCCGAAGTACAGTCACCACACCGGTGTGGATACTGTCCTTTGGAATCACAAATTCTGTGTCTTGGAAGAATGACCAAAATAAGAATTTTCACCGGAAAATGTCATCTGAACAAGCAAGTAACATTTGTTCTGACCAACTGAGAAAAAAGCATTAGTCTACAATAAATCACGCTGCCAATGGTGATTAAATCTAATGATCGCTTAGCTCAGATCATGTCAAACCATGCAAATTATTATTATTGTTATACTTTGTTCTCAAATTGTTAATGTTAACAACATCAACATTGCGTGACTATTTGTATTTAGCGTGTATTAGCGTTACCTGTAGATTTCAATTTCTGTAGCCACTCCGCAGTCCGAAATCTTTTGCCTTTGACTACAGGTGAAACTCCAGTTGTCACTGATGATTGTCATGTGGATCTTTCTGGATTACAATCCGCCATCAAAATGATAAGTTTAATTATTGCAACTGCTGTGAGAAAATGCTATGAATGATCTGCCATCCTCACATGTGATTTAGCCTACTAGCTGGGACTCCTCCTTTATGTAAACAGACATGGCATAATGACACAAAGATGAATGGCTGCATGCTCGAATTTCCCGCAGAAACCCACCAGTACCACCCAAATTATAAAACATTATTACAAGCTTACTGTTGTGAATCAAGCTAAGGTAAGGAGATAGTTTTGAACACTGGCTGTTTATATACTTGCTCAAAAATTGATTTTGGATCATTTTTAACCAAAAAAAGTTACGGACTGCATCTTAATATTAATTATTTACTGAACATTATTACACGGCTCTCTGGAATACTTTATTCTGATTGGTCAATCGTGCCATCCCACAATCAGACATTTCCTAACTTTCACTGTCATCCATAGCAACACGAGTAACTGAAAATGTCGCAAAAAGGTCTCTACGTTTATGTCTCTCATATTATCCCACTGCAGACTCACTCTTTTGTGTTTTATACAAATGCAAATCGCAAATCGATTGTAGTGAAAATGACTTTAGAGAACTCGAGTATGTATTACTGCTGCAGCGTTCGTCTTGTTGCTAGGCTGATTGTTTTGTATGTTGTGATGGTCTATTCTTCGTGGCGGAAGCTTTAACCCTCTGGTGCTCTTCGTGTGGTGGTCAAAAATTACAGGTTTTTCTTTTCTCAATGAAATGAATGTATTATATATTCGATAATTTTTTATTTATTATTTTGTATTTTAAGTTTTTTTTTGTATTTTTTTACGGTACTAATATAAATGCAGCTATAATCCATTTATTCACTTTTTGAGCATGAAAATGTAATTACCAATTTAAATGGTCATAAATCTTGATTGCTTTGGAGCACAGACTTTTTACAGTTATTGCTTATGAGTGAAAAAACTTTAAAAAAAAGGAACTCAAAAAAAAGTTATAACATTTTTACGTTATTTATGAAAAATGCACAAAAAATTTTATTTTCAATTTTTATATGAAATTTATATTTTCCAAAACACGTTTTACTCTAAAACTGCAATAAAATCAAAGCCATAAATCTAAGCAAGTTGTGTTTCAAATTTGAGCTTGATATCTCAAAAATGAGCTTTCAGTAAGATTTTGATTGGGCGCAGTACCAAAGGTTTCCACCAAATGTAATTCATTTCCCATTCATTTCCAATGCGCTCATTTTTGACCGAGAGTGACCATTTTTTTTCAGGACCATTTAATCTTTTCTAATCATGTTCATGATTTTTTTTTTTTTTGTGTGTGTGTGTGTATGTTAACATAGCAAAGTGCCAAAATCTTTACCGAAAGGCAACTATAGGGTTTTGAGGTAAGATTATAAGATAGTTTCAGCTAAAATCAAAACTTTATGTCCACATATTTTGAATATATTTACTTGGTGAATAGCCGTGAAATAAGTATGGAAATATTGGTCAAATAAATCTACACAGGTTGATCAGGGCCATGACATGGATTTTAAAGGTGCCATCGAACGTTTTTTTTACAAGATGTAATATTAGTCTAAGGTGTCCCCTGAATGTGTCTGTGAAGTTGCAGCTCAAAATACCCCATAGATTTTTTTTTTATTCATTTTTTTAACTGCCTATTGTGGGGCATCATTAAATATGTGCCGATTCAGCGCGAAGCCCCTTTAAATTCTCGTGCTCCCCGCCCCGAGCTTGTGACTGCCTTAAACAGCATAAACAAAGTTCACACAGCTAATATAACCCTCAAAATGGATCTTTACAAAGTGTTCGTCATGCAGCATGTCTAATTGCATAAGTATGGTATTTATTTGGATGTTTACATTTGATTCTGAATGAGTTTGAGGCTATGCTCCGTGGCTAACGGCTAATGCTACACTGTTGGAGAGATTTATAAAGAATGAAGTTGTGTTTATGAATTATACAGACTGCAAGTGTTTAAAAATGAAAATAGCGACGGCTCTTGTCTCCGTGAATACAGTAAGAAACGATGGTAACTTGAAACCACATTTAACAGTACATTAGCAACATGCTAACGAAACATTTAGAAAGACAATTTACAAATATCACTAAAAATATCATGTTATCATGGATCATGTCTGTTATTATCGCTCTATCTGCCATTTTTCGCTGTTGTTCTTGCTTGCTTACCTAGTCTGATGATTCAGCTGTGCACAGATCCAGACGTTAATACTGGCTGCCCTTGTGTAATGCCTTGAACATGAGCTGGCATATGCAAATATTGGGGGCGTACATATTAATGATCCCGACTGTTACGTAACAGTCGGTGTTATGTTGAGATTCACCTGTTCTTCAGAGGTCTTTTAAACAAATGAGATTTATATAAGAAGGAGGAAACAATGGAATTTTAGACATTTCCATGTACTGAACTCCTGTTATTCAACTATGCCGAGGTAAATTCAATTTTCAATTCGATGGCACCTTTAAAACTTTTGTTGACATTATTATGGCCTGTACACACCAAGGACGATAACTAAAACAATAACGATAAAGACAGCACAGAGGAAAGACATCATTGGAATCACTTTCAGAACTATTTTTCCAGATGAATGATAAAACATTGAAAGCCAGTCAGAATCTCTCCTGCTTTAAAGATCTCGAGCATTAAAAGCGACAGACGACAAAACTGTTTTGGTGTGTATGCTAATATAGTTATTGTTATAGTTTTAGTTATTTGTTATTGTTCTTGGTGTGCCATAAACCAGGTTAATTTCTATATCCGTGTAGAGAGTGAAGTTGACAAACTTCATGAGTTTAATCAATCATTTGAAGAATGGCAGATTTCAGTCTGGTGGCTAATTTCAGCACAAATTAACGTGCAAAACAGGAGGAATTTCTCCCTACAGCATTTGGTGCACAGTATCAAGCTGTTCACATCTGCACACACACACTCACATGCTAAAGTAGAAGTCTCGCATGGCCTCAGGGGGGTTGAGTCGCATTCTGTCCATCCTTACCTCTCTCGCGTTCGCTCTCCTCTCTTCGGGGACTTCTCCTGTTAGTTTAGCGTTTTTCTGCAAGAGGCGCGTCTGCTTCTCCATATGTGCCCTGTTTGAGAGAGAGATGAACTACACTCCATGTCACACAAGAAGTTGCTGAATTATTAAGATCTCCAGATTTTCTGTGTACTACACATCTTTGATCCATCTGTTGGAAAGACGCTCATAGCTGCTGAAGTGTACCGTACCTTTCCTCTGGCTCGCAAGCTGTCGTGGATCAAGTTTGGAAGACGTAAACTCATGTTGTCGTGATCTAGAAGTTTGACACGCTAGCATTATACTCCTGCTTTGACCATCTATGGCTGTTTCTTTGACTGTTTGGCCCTGTGGATTTTTAGAAAATTCCTTAAAAACACACTTGGTGTGTTTAATTTGTCAGTGTCCAGTTGTTGATTTACATGCATCATATTTGAATTCTGTACTTTTGTTAGATTTTTCCCCCCTTTCTAATGTCATGCATAAATGTAATTTCCACAACATCTGGTTTATTTTATAGGTGAACATTACAAAATGCCTGGCTCTTTACTGACATATTTTTTATCTTATTTAAAATAGCCTATACAATATTCATAAATATTTAATCATTTTTATATTATAATAATAACTATATTATTAAGCTAATATTAAATCAAATAATATATATATATATATATATTATACTAGACCTACACTTTTATATAAGTTAACACAATGAAAAAATGTTATGTTCACACATGATATTTAGCTTTGATTTTTCTTTTTCTTTACATGTCTCATATTTTATTTTAAGCTTTACACAAACAACTACACTAACTTTCAACAAAACTTTATTAGGGGCAAATTGTTGGTTGTGCAGAAAATGATGCTTGTTTAGTTTCTTTAAACATTTATATAAAACGTTTGTACACAATAATTATTAAAATGGTTTTACTACATGGCTGTTGAATGCTTGAATCTGATTGGTTGACGAAAGTTCTAAGGTGTGCAATTATTTCAGGGAAATGTACGGCTAAAGTAGTTCTAGGCAGATTTTGACTGCATTTCAGTTCCATATCACATCGCCTAATGGTTTCAGTTGAGCCCAAAATATACTGAGGTTTTTTTGTTTTTTTTTTAACGTACTTTGGGTTTTATTTTAAAGGTCTTTACTGCAAAATAACCCAAACCCACAACAGACCAAGCAATATATAGTAAACAATAGGATAAAAATTTATGTTTTATTGTGTAGGGAAAGCACATACTCTCCTTCTCCTGCTCTCCCACTCTGACGCACAAACATAGGCTACACACTTGCACAGAAACATAATGTCAACGCTAACTCTGACGATTTTAACAGTGAACTAGTTTAGCAACTTGACATTTCTCACGAGCGAGGTAATATCAGCGCTGTTCTTGAAGCAGATAAACTTACAGTTCACTATTAGTGGAGATGCTGCTGATAAACACTGACTCATGCTTAATCTCTCTCTCTCTTAAAAACTGCGTCAATGGCTCAAGCCTCCATTACTAGCTCTGAAACGACACTTTGGAATTAGCAATGGAGGCGTGGGATGAGATGTGTAAAAAATTAGTCCTACACATGAGCGTTTTACAGACAAAAACCTGACAAATATCTTAAAATACAACATCTGAACACTGTATTAAGGGGTGGTAACCGTAGTATAAGCGGAATAATTGACTCTGGTCCACTGAATTATTAGAAAATAATGCACACCCGAGTCACTTTACTTTGCTTCATGGTCACATACCTCAGGTGTGCATTATTTTCGAATAATTCAACAGCCTGTCATCAATTATTCCTTACTTATTTTACCTTTTGTTCAGATTATCATCATTTGTGTAATAATTAATATTTTTATGACAATTTTAAAGTCTGGGACAGGGTAGGACAAGCAATAAAATCCAAACATAAAAGGCAAGACGATAAAAGATTTATCATCACCTTCAGTTAAAATCTATAATTTGTTTTAAAACTACCCTCTATCCTCAGACATAAAAGTCCAAGAAACACCCACATACAAGCTCAAAGCTTATTATTGAATGGTAGTTCACCACAAGCAAAACCTAGCAGGATTCGTGGTTATAGATTGTGCAACACAGCATGAACTCTCAATCGTTAACATCACAGCAGAGGGAGTTACAGATATTCACCGTGAAGCAACAAGCAGACGATGTTTGCACCAGTAGGTCTGGCTGTGTGAGTGTCAGAAGTCGTTCATCTCACCAGCAGTCATCACACCATCTCAACAGGAGCAGCAGCATGTGATTTGGCTTATTTTATGACATGGGAGAACTCGTTCTGATGGCAAACCACGAATGAAGATAATCATCTCTCAAGTTGAGTGAATATGTTAGACTCAATAAGAACTGTGATATTTTAGGATGGGGTAAAGAGTTCTGGGTTTCTTTTCAAATGTTTGAGACAGCGTGAAGATCCCCACCGTTTAATCGCTTTATCCACAAATGATCTGAATTATAAAGAGGGTGAAAAGTCAGGCTGAGAGATTGATTTAACAAAAATCTAGTTTGTTTTTGTTTTGTGCTACAAAAAATATAGGGTTACTATTTACAGCGGCCAAAGGGTCTCTGATATTAATTTTAAAGAAATTAATACTTTTATTCAGCAAGGACACATTAAAGGGATAGTTCACCCAAAAATTAAAATTCTGTCATTAATTACTCACCCTCATGTTTTTCCAAACCCATAAGACTTTCGTTCATCTTTGGAACGCAAATTAATATCTTTTTGATGAAATCAGAGAGATTTCTGTCCCTGTGCAATTCAAACTTTGGTGCTTCAGAAAGTTCATAAAGAGACCGGAAAACTAATTCATATGAATTGATTGGTTTAGTCCAAATTTTCTGAAGAGACGCGATCGCTTTTTATGATGAACACATTTAATTTAGGCTTTTACTTCTATGTAAAAATTGATCAGAAGCTCAACCGAACCTGAATGACGTGCGAGAGAAAACCTCTTGCGGAAGCTCAAATGTGCTGCAAAACACACAAGAATGAACCTCATTGGTTATGCAGCACATTTGAGCTTCTGGAAGAGTTTGTTCTCATGTGTCATGAAGACTAAACCACTTTTTCTGGTCTCTATGAACTTTTTGAAGCGTCAAAGTTTGAATTGCGTAGGCTGTCTATGGAAGGATAGAAAGGGAAGGATGGCGACTGAGCAAATCAACCATATTTTTTTGCGAATACTACACTTAGTTTTTTAAGCGAGAATGTATTGTTTAGACCTGAAATATGTGACTCATATTTAATCAAAGCGCCTATTGTACAATTTGTTTAGACGTTTTCGGAGATGCAAGATATATATATATATACACTACCGCTCAAACGTTTGGGATCGGTAAGATTTTTAATGTTTTTAAAAGATGTTTTGTCTGCTTACCAAGGCTTAATTTATTTAATTAAAGTAAATACACTAATATTGTGAAAAATTATTACAATTTAAAATAACTGTTTTCTATTTGAATATATTTTACAAAGTAATTTATTCTTGTGTTGGCAAAACTGAATTTTCAGTATCGTTACTCCAGTCTTCAGTGTCACATGATCCTTCAGAAATCATTCTAATATGATGATTAGTTCCTCAAGAAATATTTGTTATTATTATCAATGTTAAAAACAGTACTTTTTTTTTCAGGATTCCTTGATGAATGGAAAGTTCAAAAGAACAGCATTTATCTGAAATACAAAGCTTCTGTAGCATTATACACTACCGTTCAAAAGTTTGAGGTCAGTAAGAATTATTATTATTTTTTTTTTTTTTTAAAGAAATTAAAGAAATTAATACTTTTATTCAGCAAGGATGCATTAAATCAATCAAAAGTGACAGTAAAGACATTTATAATGTTACGAAAGATTAGATTTCAAATAAACTCTGTTCTTTTGAACTTTCTATTCATCAAAGAATCCTGAAAAAAAATATTGTACACAAATATTTTGTACAATTTGTAAACAATAAATGTTTCTTGAGCAGCAAATTGACATATTAGAATGATTTCTGAAGGATCATGTGACACCGAAGACTGGATTAACAATGCTGAAAATTCAGATTTGCCAACACAAGAATAAATTACATTTTCAAATATTTTCAAATAGAAAGTCATTTTAAATTGTAATAATATTTCACAATATTACTGTTTTAATTTACTGTTAAAAACATAAAAAATCTAACCGATCCCAAACTTTTGAGCGGTAGTGTATATATACACACACACACACACACACACACACACACACACACACACACACACACACACACACACACACACACACACACACACACACACACACACACACACACACACGTGCACACACAATTTACAATTATTAATTAATAATTTACTATGATATATAAAATTTACAATTTTAACCCTTGTATTAAGTTGCAGTTCCTGAAGTCACCAGCCAATTTAAATTGTTTGCCCCTATTCAAACTGTCTTTGACTGTCTCCATCTTTATAACGTCTTCATATGAATTTCTTTCCTCTCTCTCTGAATTTGTGACCATGAAACCTGTCACTGATGCTCAGGGATCTTCATCCAGAAGGCGAAGAGAGTTTAAATGTGTCAGGGGTATAAAAATAGCAGCCCATTAACAGTAATTTAATCACATCTTATATAGGGTCTGCTCACAATGGCTTCTCCATGAGTGTATAAGGGACAGTGGATCACAATAGCATAATGGGCTATTAAATCTATTATTATTATTATTATTATTATTATTATTATGTGTCATTCTGTTATCGCCTGTGCATTTAATTTAATTGCACCTGTGAATTGAATCTTGAAGTTATACTTGCCATGGTAAAGTATAAAGATCATGGCTTATCCATTCTGGATTGCCTAAGGAATAGTCATGATTAGGGGTTTTATTTGCTTCCTTACATCTTTCCTGATGCATGTCCTTTAAAAGTAATACTCTCAAATGATTGAATATTGTCCGTCTTAAGTGGAGGAAGTTAAGAAAAAATGGCAAAAATCAAATATGAACCCTCTTTATGCCTTTATCACGCTACGTGCGTCTTCTTTTCAGTCTGATGTCTTTTAATCTTACTGGTGCCTGTTGTGTCGTCTCGGCCCTGTTGCCTTGGTGACCTTTGCACTTGACATTTGCATGATTCACGTGTGTAGAGTGACAGTCGGCCCGAGGGCCAGACGAGCCTTTAGAGAGACTCCATTATTCGCTGCGCTTTCTGTGGAGATGAATTTCAAATGTTTTTGTGCATTGTATATGAATTCTATTCAATACGCTACATACTTTATCACAAAACATGATTTTGTTTATTATAAAATGTTCCAGTATTTACAGGCAGAATTATTCAGGCAGTCAGTACGGCATAAATAAAAGAAATAAATTTAAAGAAACTGCAGGCTGTTCATGTATGAGGCTGCGGCCTGCAAGCTCGGTTCCTCTTTATAAATAATAGATAAATAGAGTGTATATGAGAAGAGCAGAAAGCAGTGAAATAGTGTGAGATTGTGAGAAGAGGGCTGGTAGAAGAGATGAGGACTGAAATCAAAGCTAAATGTGTGTTTGTGACAGTATAGTGTGTTAACATGCATTTATGTGTGTGTATTCATTTTTGAGTGCTTTTGCATGGCTTTTTGTGTCTTTGAATAAATGAGAAAGAAAGACGCAGAGAGTGACAGAGATGAGACTTCAAATGCTGGGAAAGCAAAGACTGGATTCTATAAGCATCACTAAAGTTCTTTTTCTCAACTCTACTTCTCATTCTCACAGTTCTCGGTTTGTTTTGCTGCAGCATGGCTCTTGACTAGCTGGCCGCTGACATGAATATTTCTGATAGATCTTGTAGCATCGTGTACATATGATCAAGGCTGTGTTCCACAAAGCGTCTCATTGACGGAAAATAGCATGGTGACCATAGCTTCTGCTAAAATGCTAAATTACATTTTTATAAGAAGTAAACGTGAATGTTGCTTGAAGTGCAGAATGTGTTGTTAGGGGGTTCTGGGACCCTTGAGCATGAAGTGATTCAAATCAAAGGCATAAAATGATTTTAGCAAACTGCTATGTCATTTTTTAGTAGTGCCTAATACTAAATTACCAGTTTTACTGTAGTAGTATTTTTTTATTAGAATGCATTTAATTAGGTTCTTTTTATTTTTTGCATTTAGCATTATATGTAACCCTGGACCACAAAACCAGTCAGAAGTAGCACTGCTGTATTTGTAGCAATAGCCAAAAATACATTGTATTGGTCAAAATTATTGATTTTTCTTTTATGCCAAAATTTATTAGGATATTAAGTAAAGATCATGTTCCATGAAGATATTTTGTAAATTTCGTACCGTAAATATATATAAACATGTATTTTTGTGAGTGGATATGCATTGCTAAGGACTTCATTTGGTCAACTTTAAAGGGTTAGTTCACCCAAAAATGAAAATTATGTCATTAATGACTCACCCTCATGTCGTTCCAAACCCGTAAGCCCTCCGTTCATCTTTGGAACAGAGTTTAGTATGGTATTTTAGATTTAGTCCGAGAGCTTTCTGTCCCTCCATTGAAAATGTATGTATGGTATACTGTCCATGTCCAGAAAGGTAATAAAAACATCATCAAAGTAGTCCAAGTGACATCAGTGATTTGTTGATGCATGGAAAATACATTTTGGTCCAAAAATAACAAAAACTACGACTTTGTTCAGCATTGTCTTAGTTCAAGTCGTAGTTCAAAATGTTGCGGATGTCCTAATCGCCAAAAACAACCACAGCGACGTAAAAGTGCATTACCAACACCGACAGATGAAAGGATTCAATGGAATCAATTCAATGGAAAGGATTCCGGAAGAGAAGACAATGCTGAATAAAGTCATAGTTTTTGTTATTTTTGGACCAAAATTTATTTTCCATGCTTCAAAAACTTCTAACTAACCCACTGATGTCACATGGACTACTTTGATGATGTTTTTATTACCTTTCTGGAAATGGACAGTATACCATACATACATTTTCAATGGAAGGACAGAAAGCTCTCGGACAAAATCTAAAATATCTTAAACCGTGTTCTGAAGATGAACGGAGGTCTTACGGGTTTGGAACGACATGAGGGTGAGTCATTAATGACATAATTTTCAGTTTTGGGTGAACTAACCCTTTAAAGGCAATTTTCTCAATATTTTTATTTATTTATTTATTTATTTGCACCTCCAGATTCCAGATTTTCAAATAGTTGTATCTCTAGTAAATACTGTCCTATCACAACAAAGGAACATCAATGGAAAGCTTATTTATTCAACTTTTAGATGTATAAATCTCAATTTCAAAAAAATTTGACCCTTATGACCGGTTTTGTGGTCCAGGGTCATATAAACAGACAGTACAGTTTTTACACTACAGTTTTGGGTATACCGTGAGGTGTTTTAAAAGAAATTAATACTTTTTTATTCAGCAATTAAATGGATCAAAAGTGACAGTAAAGACATTTATGATAAATATTTCAATTTTAAGTAAATGCTGTTCTTTTGAAAGTTCTATTCATAAAAGAATCTTGAATAAATGTATCACAGTTTCCACAAAAGTATGAAGCAGCACAGCTGTTCCAACACTGATAATAATTGAAATGTTTCTTAGAATTTTAGAATGATTTCTGAAGGATCATGATGTGACACTGAAGACTGGAGTAATGATGCTAAAAAATTCAGCTTTGATCACAGGAATAAATTACATTTTGCAATATATTCAGATGAGAAATGATTCTATTAAATGGTAATAATATTTCACAATATTATTTAAATTATTATTATTATTATTATTTATTATTTTTTTTCTCAAATAAATGCAGCCTCTACATTCAGTTAAACTGCTAACAGTGATTGTAAATTAATTGCCTAAATTATTACATTATTTGCTAACTGCATTCTTAAAACTGTAATGTTGACATGCATTCTCTGTAAAGCTGCTTTGAAATGATATGTATCCTGAAAAGCGCTATACAAATAAATGTGAATTGAATTGAATTGAGCCTTGCCTAGGTAAGCAAAAGAGATTTTCCAAAATATTTTTTAAAAATCTCTTTGAACCAAGCCAAAATAACATTTATTTCCATCAAGAGGTGCATCAATTTTTGTTCAAGATCTTGTATTGACAATGCAAGAGTCAAGCACTCTATAAAGTCTACTCCAGCACATCCCAAAATCTTTTAATGAATTTAAGGTCTGGACTCAGAGGTGCCAATTCATGTGTGAAAATTCAAGATTCTTCATGCTGATGAATCTTGGCTTTGTCATCATGGAATATGGCCATGGTTTGCCTTCCTACATGGTTGTTTAAGAAATGAAAAGCTATACATGCCATCAATTAGGATTAGAAGAACTGTTCCCAAACACAACATGCTAGAAACATAATCACAGCAATAATTATCCAGTCATAGAGTATTTCCCTAAGTATTTCCCTTTTTAAATCCAAACAGCAACTTTTTTATTTTTTTTGGCCGGGCAGTGTACATTATATATATTGTTTCTGCCAATATAATAACTTTGCACTTTAAAATCACTCCCACACACAGACTGTTAACAAATGAGGACCTCTATTAACTGCTGCAAGGCTACTGTAACCCTCTGTTCCTAGACAAAGGAATGGCTCTGTGGAAACAGCAGACGAGATGGATGCCTGTCAGCACAGCACACATACGGTTCCCTCGACCATTGTGTAATATCCTGGACCGAGTCCTTCAGGGCCTATTGACCCTTGCAGATACTGTAAATCTGTGTGCTGACAGGACGTCAAGGAAAGAGTTAGCAAAAACCTGTTTTAGAGGCCTGGATTATTCTGTTATTGTGCTACAAAACTGTGGAGATGTCCGTCGCTCGCCATTTAGCCCTCCAAGAAACCCTCAGGGCTCTCGTTTAACCACTGCCATTTAGTCAGTGTCCAGTTGTTAACTCTAAGGGGGCTGAAATAGTTATGAGAATATAAAACTTGATGGTCCCCCTTAGACGAGACAAAGGCCTACATGAACTCGTCCACCGCAGGATTAATGGCTTTGTGTTTCTCCTGCAATTTATATGACTATGGCTTTCTCTTTTTCTTAACAGAGATACTCACAAGCTGTCATAAAGAGGAGTATCCTCACTGGAGAGAGATGTGAAGAGTGTTTTTATACTGCAAAGTCGTGACATTAAGTTTAATGGGGCGAAACAGGTGTTTATTGTGGCGCGGCTCCACACAAACGCTCTTTATGTGCAAATTAAAAATGAGCTCCTGAAACATATGTAAGAGATTTTGTTAGGAACTGTTCATACAGTGCTTTGTCTGCCGTAATTTTTTAATTGATGGTCTAAATATTTTTTGGTCAGCATCTTGGGTGAAAATCATTGTGTTTTTAAGGTACAATTTTAAGTTTCTGTTTAGGTGTTTCTGAACGTAATAGAAAAAAAGAGGTCTTCTTGAGTTTCAAATGCTAGCACTGCCATTTTCTTATAGGCTATATATTAAGTATGTAGGACAGTTTAAATTGTAAGACTTTAAAGCTAACATTTGACCTTCAAGGGTAACTTGCATAAAATGAATCTCAAATGATCAATTTAAAGCCATAAATCTTTAATAGTATACTGAATCTAAATTTACATTCAGTAGGTGTGCCAGAAATATTGAGATAAAAAATCTAAAAAAAAAAAAAAAAAAAAAAAAAAAAATCAGGCTTTGTATAGATTTTAATAGAAAAACTGTTGGGACTATATTTTAGGTGTCATCTTTTAAGACAACAGAGCCCAATGATGTAATGTCAGATGCTTTTTTAATTGATTTTAATAAAATAATGATCAATTTAATTCGATAATTATGTGCTATTTTCGATATCGCTCACAAAATTCCATAACAAATTTATACATACAAAGAAAGTTGATAATTGATCATAAAAATACATGTTATTCTTCACTGTGACATTTCAGATGTACTAATTTTTAAATATTTAATATTTTTTAATGAAAGAACAGTGATGCATGTCAACTGACCATTTACAGACATATAAAGGGATTATATATCCAACATGCATTTTTATGTATATTAGAATATTGTTATCCTAGCAACATGTTAGCATCAAATTCTATAGGAATCAGTTGTACATTAAGTGCTCATTTGGTGTAGTTTATGGACCATTTATGAAGTTTTGGAAAAACATCTTTGGGCATTAAAACCGTAACATCGCATGACAACATTCCATTTACCTCAGAAGAGCGATGTCTGCACTGGGAATGCAAACACAAGTTGAAAGCGTTCGAGTACACAGGTCGGAAAACTAAGATGGACGCATTTGATGTGCTTACTCTTTTGGAATACAAACTCATAAAAAAAGCATTATTTTGCATAGATAATGCTGAAGTATCACGTCCACAAATAGAGGTTGGATGGGACTGTGCACACCACTGGGTTTATTGAGACACAGACAAACAGAAGTGCTAATAAACAATATATTATTACTGTTTCACTATGGCGCACTGAGCAGCCATATTGCATTCTGAAGTCGGTGTTGTTGTGGTTCCTCTGAGTTTCCCAATCGCAACTCTTGAGGGGGCGCTTCAATTAAAAGTTCCTACTGGGACAAATGGATCCACCATATATTCTCCAACTAGGACTAGGTAAAAGTTTATTAGGTTTACAATTAGTTGTGATCACACAAGCAGGTTGTTCCAGGGGTGGGCCCATGTTAATGGGTTTATGTTGGCGAGGGGTGTTGGTTAATAGCTGCCAGTTCATGACCGCGGCATGGGACTCTTTCTCAAGGTTAACCAAACCCAGCCCAACCACACACCGCTGGGGTTTACGAGGCCCACGGCGCGGCGCAAAGCACGCTAAAGAGCCCGTAATAATGACACCAATTACTGCATTCCGCTTAAACAAACGGCAGGCTACACAAACCTAATCACGCTCACATCTCATCGGCGCTAATGAGATAAAGACTCCAATTAATCCTGTGCTAATTGCTGTGGCTCATTTTCAGAAAGCATTCAGATGCAAGCGTGGTAATGAGAGGCAGACTGTGCTGAAGGCTGGAGGTGCGTCCCGTCGCCTAGAGCCGGATGGGCACAAATTACATTTATTACACAAATCACTGCACTGCTTACAGTTACGTTCTCGCCACAGCTGCCGTTGTAGTCAGCAACCAATCTTAAACAGATGCAGACTATCTATCTATCTATCTATCTATCTATCTATCTATCTATCTATCTATCTATCTATCTATCTATCTATCTATCTATCTATCTATCTATCTATCTATCTATCTATCTATCTATCTATCTATCTATCTATCTATCTATCTATCTATCTATCTATCTATCTATCTCTCTCTATCTACTTTTTTCTAGTTAAAATTAAGCACAAATTTCATACACCGATCAGGCATAAAATTATGACCACCTTCCTAATATTGTGTTGATCCCCCTTTTGCTGCCAAAACAGCCCTGACCTGTCGAGGCATGGACTTCACTAGATCCCTGAAGGTGTGCTGTGGTATCTGGCACCAAGATGTTAGCAGCAGATCCTTTAAGTCCTGTAAGTTGTGAGGTAGGGCCTCCATGGATCGGACTTGTTTGTTCAGCACATCCCACAGATGCTCGATTGGATTGAGATCTGGGGAATTTGGAGGCCAAGTCAACACCTTAAACTCATTGTTGTGCTCCTCAAACCATTCCTGAACCATTTTTGCTTTGTGGCAGGGCGTTTTATCCTACTGAAAGAGGCCACAGCCACCAGGGAATACTGTTTCCATGAAAGGGTGTACATTGTCTGCAACAATGCTTAGGTAGGTGGTACATGTCAAAGTAACATCCACATGGATGGCAGGACCCAAGTTTTCCCAGCAGAACATTGCTCAAAGCATTACACTATCTCCGCTGGATTGCCGTCTTCCCATTGTGCATCCTGGTACCATGTGTTCTCCAGGTGAGCAATGCACACGCACCCGACCATCCACATGATATAAAAGAAAATGTGATTCATCAGACCAGGTCACCCTCTTCCATTGCTCTGTGGTCCAGTTCTGATGCTCACGTGCCCACTGTTGGCGCTTTCGGCAGTGGACAGGGGTCAGCATGGGCACCCAGACTGGTCTGCAGCTATGCAGCTCCATACGCAACAAACTGTGATGCACTGTGTATTCTGACACCTTTCTATCAGAACCAGCATTAACTTTCTGAGCAATTTGAGCCACAGTAGCTCTTCTGTTGGATCGCACAACACGGGCCAGCCTTCGCTCCCCATGTGCATCAATGAGCCTTGGCCACCCATGACCCTGTCGCTGGTTCACCACTGTTCCTTCCTTGGACCACTTTTGATAGATACTGACCACTGCAGACCGGGAACATCCCACAAGAGCTGCAGTTTTGGAGATGCTCTAACCCAGTCGTCTAGCCATCACAATTCGGCCCTTGTGAAACTCACTCAAATCCTTACGCTTGCCTATTTTCCTGCTTCTAAAAATATCAACTTTGAGGACAAAATGTTCACTTGCTGCCTAATATATCCCACTCTCTAACAGGTACCGTGATGAAGAGATAATCAGTGTTATTCACTTCACCTGTCAGTGGTTATAATGTTATACCTAATCGGTGTATAGTGAGAACTATTTACCCCTGTTTGTGCCCATTTTGTGGAAAGTCCAATCTGCTTTGTTCTCTTTAGATTTTTACAGTATAAATCTTTCCTGCTATATTCATTCACCATAATTTTACTTTGTCCATTTTTGTTTCAGTAAACGATCCCTCGTTTTACAGTTACAGATTAACGCATGTAATTGTGTAAAGTGTGTGTGATGATTAAAGGTCAGAGGTTAAGAGGTTTCTTCTCCTCCTGGTCACTATCACTGAGCAGGTCGGACTGTAATGGTCATGAACTGACACAATGACATTCATAGTGACCTCATTAAGGTTACCGATGCCATTAACACTACACACGTGAACCTACGGCACGTGGCAGGTCCTTCATGAAATCAACCATAAATCCCGACGTAAGCCGTCTGTCTCGGTTCCTCTGCCCTCTTCAGTTCCTCTGTCGTCTTTCAGCCATTTCTCCAGCGCTTCTTAATTGTAGCACTCATAGTTTTCATCTTTTTCTTCCCTGTGTTGACATGCTGTAATGGTCTGTCCTTTCAGAGTGGACGTGCGTCGCCTCTGCCATTACAGAAGCCATTTTCATTCCCAGCGGCTGGACGTTGGCTCTCTCTAAATCACCTGCTCATGTAATTGCTGCATACTTAGCCAAACAGCTCTGCACTCCACTCTTTGCCTGAGTGCATTAACTTGAGCTGATGCGTGGAGCTACAGCAGGCAAACCCGCACAAATGAAAAATATCAAATGATTTCTTTAAATGAAAATTCTGTCATCATTTTCTTTTATGTCATTCTAAGCCTGTATGATTGTGTTTCTTCTTGCAAATGCATACAAATAAAATGCAAATATTCATTGACAAGCAGTTGCAATTTTAATTTTTATCTTCAGTGCAAGAAAGATACTAACCTAGATAGACCAATAAATGGATGAAGGCTGAATCATTATACTGTATACAGGGTTGTGCAAAATTCAGAAATTACTCCCTTTCTTGGCTGTGAATTTGCATTGATTTGGCCTCACCCGAAAGGAATTTGAATTTCAATTAAAATAACATCAAGAGAAATTCAAAACAAGCAATGCATTCTGGGAAATGAAGTGTTCTACCAGTCGGATCCACAAAAGTTATTAAATATTAGGGGTGTAAGAGTATATGTATTCGCCCCAAACTGAATGCATTATTATCTGTCTGTCTATCGATCTATGTCTATCTGTCTGT